>NC_079977.1:1851881-2045278 GCF_029852145.1 Microplitis mediator
TCTTTAAAATTTTTAGTTATCAGTTTTGTATTCAATTTTGTGGTAATAAATTTAAATATTGTAGTTTTTAAATTCATGCACACCTCGAAGAATTAAATTTTTACAAAAAATTTTAATTAAATCGTATGATTATTTTTTACTGAAGCATTTTCTAGAGAAAAATTATTTGTTGGTATGTTTTAAATTTGTTTTGGGTGGGGTGTGCATGTGGTGTGCAAATGCACACCTCAATAAAAAAATTATTTTGAATCACTGATGACTTTTAATTTATTTTTAATAAAAATCTGCAATATGACCGTTTTAAAATTTATGCGCACCCCAAATAAATAAATTTCACGAAAAATTTTTCTTCAACCGTAAGAACTTTTTTAATAAAATTATTTTCTCGATAGAAATAATTGATTATTACGTTTTAAATTTATTTTAGGTGGGGTGTGCATGCACACCCTCTATAAAAAAAATTATTTTGAGTACTCAATGACTTTTTATTTGTCATTTATTCATTTTCAATTAAATATTTCAATAAAAATCTGAAATATGACCGTTTTAAAATTTATGCACACCTTAAATAAATAAATTTCACGAAAAATTTTTCTTTAAGCGTAAGAAGTTTTTTAATAAAATTATTTTCTCGATAGAAATAATTGATTATTACGTTTTAAATTTATTTTAGGTGGGGTGTGCATGCACACCCTCTATAAAAAAAATTATTTTGAGTACTCAATGACTTTTTATTTGTCATTTATTCATTTTCAATTAAATATTTTAATAAAAATCTGAAATATAGTCGTTTTAAAATCTATGCACACCTTAAATAAATAAATTTCACGAAAAATTTTTCTTTAAGCGTAAGAACTTTTTAAATAAAATCATTTTCTCGATAGTAATAATTTGTTATTACGTTTCAAATTTATTTTAGGTGGGGTGTGCATGTGGTGTGCACATGCACAACCTCAATAAAAAAATTTTTTTTAGTAACCAATGACTATTTATTTATCATTTATTAATTTTCAATGAAATATTTCAATAAAAATTTGAAATACGGCCGTTTTAAAATATATGCACACCCCAACAAAAAATTGTTTCTCTTAAAAATTTATATCATCTCATTTTTCGTCGGTAATTTCTTGTAAAGTTTTATCGAGACATCTCTTTATTATGTCGAATAAAAAAAATTTCTCAGGACACCGTAAAATGGCTTAAATAAATTTATTTTATTGATCACGACAATTGCTCGAGTAAATACTTTTTACAACAAAACTGACATCTGGTACTTGGACGTATTTTTTATCTTTATAATTCAGAGGCTAAAAACTTGAATTTTAGTTGTACCGTTGAATTTTTTACGGGTTCAAGTTCGTGGCTGAGTGATGGGTTTTTCATTCAATACCCGAAAAAAATGTAGACTGGGGCCAGCAAACGAGGATTTTGTCGACGAATGTCGGTACTTAAAAATAAATAACTTTCTCTCTAAAAAAGTTTTGTCTCTTTATATTCAATATCAATTATTTGGCACAAAGTTATTTTATTCCTTACATTGACAAATGAATTTAGCAATCGAATTATTTTATTTAACGACCAAGACCAAGACCAAGACTTAGACTGAGGCCACGGGTATAAAGTCAGAGGCGACCTCGACTGTTTAATTTGCCAGAGTCTTGAGTCCAGACGCCCGAGGTGGTAATTTGCTTCGTGCTGGGTACATAACATCAGCCAGAGGTTCATCTTACTGCGAAATTTAATGCAACTGGTGGCGGTGGTGATGAGGGAGAAGATGCAGAAGCAACAACATCAACTCAGCAGCCAGCTATCATCATACCTACTGTGAGAATATTAAGAAGAGTAGAGGTGGATCATCATCAAGGTGACTTGGCTAAAATTATTCTCCAACTTGTCTTTCTTTATTTCTTTTATTTATTTTTTATTTCACTTTTTAATTTGCTCGGCTGCTTTTTTTTACCTTCGGACACTAACTCATCTTGTCTTTCTGGACATTAAATCCGTGGATTAAAAATTGCAATTAAAATTATTTTTATTTCATCAAAAATTTTGAGATAAATAAGAAAAAAAATTTTTTTTGGCTTCAGACGCCGGCAAAAAAAATATAAATTAAATGTTTCTTATAAAACTTAAGTTTGAAAATTTGTAATTGCACCCGTATGTTGAATAAAAAGTAAAAGTAAATTAAAAATGCATTACATGTAAGGTATTTATTGTTTTCATAAATGTTAAGTACAACAGACTAAGCGAGCTGGCTGATGACGCCATCGACAAGTAACGTACATATGAAACATCAAACATCAAACATAAAACATCATACATCAGTAATATATATGTATACATATATTATAAAACATATTTAATACACGGTGCAATGTAATAACATAAGTTCGCTTCAAAGAACGTGACATATACTGGTTACTCTTATTTCTAAGAAGTTAATCCGACCCTCTCTCTTCCGCTTTAATCTTCGGTGTATATTCACTTATTCACATAATAACAACTTTAGGTAAATATTTATCCAGCAGGTAAATATTAAAATTAAAGTAAAATTAACAATTTTCGTTACTTTTAAAAATTATTATTATTATCGATGCTTTTTTCAAAATAAGGAATTCGATGAATGGCAGAAATAAAATTTTCTTATTTTATGCGATTTTTTTTTTACATTCTTCAATTTTTCCTATTTCTCTATTCATTCTTTTACGAGAAAATAATTAATTTTTTATTGTACGACCCACTGATAAGAAAAATCGAATAATATTTTTGTGTTGGTAGCAACAGCCTAAGGCTCATGAAGCAAATCTTACTTTGTCGACTACATAATGAACCTGGTAAAGTAAAAACAATTCATAATTCAATTTTACGATTTATTATAAAAAAATATGGATATAATCTTTGATTAGTAGCAATAGCCTAAGGCTAATGTAGCAAACGTGACAGTTCTTAATGAATCAAACTTCTTGAATGTTAATATTATTGTCTATTTACTTGAATAATTTTCTAAAAAGAAACGTTAACTTAATTACGTATGTTGGTAGCAACAGCCTTAGGCTCGGGCAGCAAACCTTACCGAGTTTACTGTAAAATTAACCCTGTAATCGCAAAAAAATTATTCATTAAATAGAAAAATCTATCTATTGGTCTCCATCCGTTGGCAGCAGCAGCCTTAGGCTCGAGCAGCAAACCTGACTTAGTTTACTGCAAAATTAACCCTGTAATCGCGAAAAAATTACTCATTTAATTGAAAAATCTATCAATTGGTCTTCATCTGTTGGCAGCAGTAGCCTTAGGCTCAAGCAGCAAACCTTGCCGAGTTTACTGTAAAATTAACTTTGTAAGCATACAAAAAATTATTCATTAAAATTAAGAACCTACTGCTTGAATTCTGTGTGTTGGCAGCAATAGCCTACGGCTTCTGCAGCAAACATAATTCCATTTACTAAAAATTTGATATAATAAAAAAAAAAATAATTAATGCGTTTAATAAAATGACCCACTATAAGCTATCAACTCTGCGATAACCTCAAAAATAATCCCGCTTAAATTCTTCCGGTCATACGAGTGGAAAATGACGATGATAAATAAACATTCGTATATAATCGGTACAAAAACATAAACGATAAATCAAAGTCCAGTATAAAGTAATCTTTAGCTAAAAATAAGATATTATATGAAAGTGGTAGCTATATTTTAAAGTGTACGATGATAATAAAAATGTTTTATCTTAATATTAGTGTATACTCTAGCCCCCCGTGGTCTCGTGTGTTGCAAGAGGTCACGCGATAACACACATGAAACTCAAAACGTAATCACGAGACTTTATATCAGTATAATAACAATTATTTTATTGAAATTGCAGTAACTAATATGTCCGTTGTCTTCTCTTCCACACAACACTAATCTCCCCAGCGGATATTTAATAAAATATTCAATCGCGTGTTACTAACTTTTATTTGTTATTTATCACTATAAATAATTCCACATAATTTTCCATTGATTAACTTATTATTGTAAACATTATTTATAATCTATCTATGACCTTGCCCGATATTTATTAATAATTCAAATAACAACTTATCAATTCTTATCAAAACCACGCCATTATTTCGGGATAAAATTTCAAAACATTTTATGTGTCCCATTTTACCCCAAGATTTTCCAGGAGTCAAAAATTAGGTCTTGAAAAAATTTGTTCTGGCCAATTTTTATCCAATGGCTTTTTCTAAGAAATGAGAAATTTTTGAAAATTTTGTCGAAAAAAAATTTTTTTTGAATCAAATAATTCCTAATGCATGTTATTGAGAATTACATGCGTCAAAATTTGACTCCAAAGAACCCCATTAAGCTCTTACGCATGACCAAATTAAGCGGGGTTAAAAAAAATAGCGAATTCTTAATTTTTCGCGAGGACCAGGGTTCGAATCCGGACCTGAGTAATTTGAATAATTTTTATTTTTTTTTTTATCATAAATACTTGCCGGAAGTATCAAGGAGGTATGAGTGTGACTCTTTTTATTCTTAACCACTTCAGATATAGAATATAACGAATTACATACATCTATATTATGTTTCATGAGAACTGTGACGCTGCGTGGAAAAGGGTCATGTGAACATGTCATGGGCAGCAACCGTACACTTTTATTACGACGAATAATCCGAGCTCGTGGGACATTGACCGTATTCATATGTTATATATACATATAACATATACTTTCTTATATTTATTATTTATTTCATTTATTTTAATTACTTTTCTTAATTTTAATTACTGGATATTACTAATTTATATCCAATAATATAATTAAAAAATTAAATTAAACTTCTTCGTTTTAAAATAGTAATTAAATTTAAAAATTAATGAATTTTATTTTACTGCTATTATATCTTTAATTAAAATTCAAACATTCAGCTCTCACTTTAAGTGTCCATATCTTCAAAACTATCGATCCCACGGTATTTTTTACTTCAACAAAAATTCTTCAAAATTAAATTTCCTACAATTTTGGTCCTCTTACAAACCTTAAAAAAATCAATTCATAAAAAGTTACAACCATTTTAAAATTACCTAAACCACAGCTCCCAATTCGTCATATTTTTCCAACCCTTGAACAGCTTATATCTTCCAAAATATCAACTCCACGTTATTTTTTACTCTTACCAAATCTATAGTAAATTAAATTTCCTACAATTTTACTCCTCTCAAAAAATATCATAAAATCAATTCCTTCCAAGTTACACCCGTCAAAACAAAAAAACTCCTATTTTCTCCCATTCCTACCATCCCATTGCTAAAATCCTCCATATCTCCCAAAATATCACTCCCACATAAATTTATAATCAGACATTATTTGTAGTGCACAAAATTTCCTTTCCAACGACCCTATATTTCGCCCAATTATCTCATTTAATCACCAAAATATCCTTAATCAAACTATAGTCCAAAATCAAAAAGTCCTTTCTCCTTCATTGATAACCAAATTTTAAATATATAAAAATATGCCGGTGTTAAAAAAATATATATGATAAATTTACATGAACATCCGTTGACAGGGGTTGAAAGTGAGAAACCAGTGGCTTTTGTTATCGTTTGTTACCCATGCCCATTTACTACCAGGGCCACTATAATCCAGAAATCAGATTAAACGTCGGATATCCTGCATACTCATATATATATACATATACATATATATGCTTTCCTCGCCCCTTCGTTCTTTCACTATATGTCATACTTCCAACTTCCAACTCCTGTTTTATTTGTTGCGGTGTAGTATTAGTATGTTACGACTTACACTCACAATCATTTAGTTGTTGATGCATACAGGATGCTTCAGTCATTATCTCGCTCAGACCCCTCGAAAAGTATTTACAACTACCAATAAACTCTCTTTTATACAAATAATATTTACTGATCATTTTTTTTGTCTCGGTCACTATTAAATTTTTTTTTTTTTTTTGTTATTCAAAATTAATTAATTATTTATATTTTTTACGAGTAATTAGTAACGAGGATTTGAATTTATACTTACAATCAAATTATTATGGCATAAAAAAAAATATATATAAATATGAAGTAAGTAGATCTTAAAATTCACGAGCATAAGCATGCAATATTCACTCTACTGATTTTTTCGTCATGCCACACGTTCTCATTAACAATTTTATCCTCGAATTATTTTATGTCCTTCAAGGTATTGTGAACATTTTATTTTATCATAAATTTACTTTTTTTTTATTTAATTTGTCATTTTTTTAAATTTCAAATATTGGCGGGAAAATTATTTTTTAAAATTCCCGCCGAAAAAAATAATTTTTGTTATAAAAAAATTCGTTACTTGGAGATTAAAAAAAAAATTAAGGACTTGTGGTATCGATTAATAAGGATTTAAATCGTGTGTACATCACACTTGTATAATTTATAAAAATTAAATATCGATTAATAACTTGACACTTCCAGACTCGGAAATAAAATAATTAATTCCTTTAAAAATAATAATATATTTTTTTCACGCTCACTAATTTATTTTGACGTCCTAAATAAATACAAAATTTTTTTTCTCAAAAATATGGAAATACAGGGAATTTTAGTTGATTATTCAAATGAAAGACAAACGATCATGTGTGGACGTATGTATTTTTTTAAGGATATAAGCGAGAATTGTGAATTCTATTGGGAGAATATGCGGCATCACGTAAAGTAAATACTAAAAAAAAAAAAAATATTTTAAGGAACAGATCAAACATTTGTATGTCGCACCTGTTATAATGAGACCAGACAAGACACACCTTAGCAATTATTATTTTTTATCAATTAATTACCATATGTATTTTTATTTTTTTTGAAGTAGTGGAATGGGGTGGGGGCATAATGGCCCGTTGAAAAAAAAATTTATCAAGCTTTTGAAAACAACGGGATCCCCAAGGAATCATTTAACCCCCCCCCCCCCCCCCCAAATAAAAATACTAATTACTGATAACACTGAAAATTAAAAAAAAAATTTTCATTGACTGAATTTTAGATTTTTTTTTAGCAATTTAATTAAAAAAAAAAAAAAAACTAAAAAAATGCACATGTAGAAAATTAAAAAAACTATAAGTGCAATTTTTTAAAATCAATTTTTTTTTTTAATTTATCATTTTTAAAAGAATTTAAAAATTGTTAGTATGATAATTTTTTATGATACTGAAATTAGCCAATGATTTTTGGATTTTTGTTTAAACCATAAATTAAAAAAAAAAATATTTAAAAAAATTGTACCTGTAGTTTTTTTAATTTTCTACATGTGCATATTTTTAGTTTTATTTTTTTTTTATATTTAATTGTTGAAAAAAAAATCCAAAAATTTTCAATTGTCTGTTAATTTCAGAATTATAATTTTGTTTTAAAAAATTTTCGATGACTCATCTTGCTCACGTCTCGCTTTGTTTATATTAAATAATAATAATAATAATAATAATAATAATAATAATAATAATAATAATAATAATAATAATAATAATAATAATAATAATAATAATAATAATAATAATAAAAATAATAATAATAATAATAATAATAATAATAATAATAATAATAATAATAATAATAATAATAATAATAATAATAATAATAATAATAATAATAATAATAATAATAATAATAATAATAATAATAATAATAATAATAATAATAACAATAATAATACTAATACTACTACTAATAATAATGATAATTATAAAAATGAACATGGACGTAAATATTTGAGTATCGATATTTAATTTAAAAAATAAAAATCGAGAATTTGAATAGTAATAAATATAAAAATACTGTTAACATACCAGATAAAACACGTTTCGTTATCGTAAGCCAAGTGGCATTGTCCGTGTATTTAAAAAAATACCAGAGAAGCCGCTAAAAGATAGCCGGTAACGTTAAAAGGAATTCTTAAGTAATTTTTATTTATTTATACTGTATTATATTTTTAATTTACCATAAATAATTTATAATTATTTAACACTTAATATTTTTATTTTCCATTTCATTCCGCTGATAACAATATTGATATGACGAAATAAAAATATATAAATAAGAGTTATCTTTAGGGTTGAGAAGTGATACCGAGACACTTTGTTTGAGGAGTCTTAGAATAAGTCGACAAGTTTTATAGAGACTGGGACAGGTACAGGTAGATTTGGTATAAATAAAGTTTACTAACTCTCTGGCACTGGTTATACTCTGGGAAAGTTAAACAATCAAACAACCAACGTTTCACCATGTGTTTGCACATCACACACATCACTTTTAACATTTGATTATTATATACGACCAGTGGATCCAATCTTACTACCAACGAAACCTCCTCATCATCCACTGCTTATATTTTTATATATTCTCGTAGGATTATTATTATTATTTTTTTTTTTACTTCAGAGTTTACTGTCGACTCCCCAATAGTAAACAACCTGTCGCGATAACTGATAGTAAATACCGATCATTATTATTTTTAAAATAGACTTTATTACCCTGAGGTATTTTTATTTTCTGCTGATCGTTTAATTTACGAATTTACGGAATTTATTTTGACTGCTGGCGAGTTGGGATTTATTGTTATTTTTTGTAAAAAAGTAAAGATATTGAAAAAGGGAATGGGAAGTGGTTCAAAATTTTTGTTACGATGGAAAGAGAATGGAAAAATTAAGATTTGGAATCTTGACAAGTTAATTTTTGAGGTGCGAGTTTAGTTTTTCGAGATTTTCTAAGGAAAACTCAAGAAATTGGTTAGTGGTTAATTTTTTTCGGTATAGTAGAAATTCTAACGAAAAAAATGGGGGGTTCAAATTGTAGTTACGACCACCGGAAGTGGGTGAAATAAATTATGCCAATTTTACAGTCAATAACTACCGAATTTCGATTTTTTGAACGAAGGTTTAGATTTTCGAGATTCTCGTGTAAAAATTTAAATAATTACTCGACTATTAAAATTTTTCCTTTAAGTAGATATTCCAACGAAGAAAATGAGCCCTCAAAAAATATTTTACGACCACCGGAAGTGTGTCAAATAAATTTTATAATTTTAATAAGGGCGATAACTACCGAAATTTGTTATTTTTGAATACGGGTTTGGTTTTTCGAGATTCTCTTGTACAAAATGAAAAAATTGTTCAATGGTTAAAATTTTGTCTTCAAGCAGACATTCTAACAAAAAAAATGAGCCCTCAAAAAATGTTTTACGACCACCGGAAGTGTGTCAAATAAATTTTTTAATTTTGATAGGGGCGATAACTACCGAAATTCGTTACTGTTGAATACGGGCTTGGTTTTTTGAGATTTTCTTGCAGAAAATGAAAAAATTGTTCAATGATTAAAATTTTGTCATCAAGTAGACATTCCAACGAAAAAAATGAGCGCTCAAAAAATGTTTTACGACCACGGGAAGTGTGTCAAATAAATTTTATAATTTTAATAGAGGCGATAACTACCGAAATTCGCTACTGTTGAATACGGGTTTGGTTTTTCGAGATTCTCTTGTACAAAATGAAAAAATTGTTCAATGGTTAAAATTTTGTCATCAAGTAGACATTCCAAAGAAAAGAATGAGCCCTCAAAAAATGTTTTACGACCACCGGAAGTGTGTCAAATAAATTTTATAATTTTAATAGGGGCGATAACTACCGAAATTTGTTATTTTTGAATACGGGTTTGGTTTTTCGAGATTCTCTTGTAGTAAATAAAAAAATTGTTCAATGATTAAAATTTTGTCTTCAAGTAGACATTCTAACAAAAAAAATGAGCCCTCAAAAAATATTTTACGACTACCGGAAGTGTGTCAAATAAATTATGAAATATAAAAAAAATTTCTTTGCATTCAAATTTCATTTTTTTGTCAATAATTCGTACGTGATATTTATCGATAATTATTTAAAATATTGAAAAAACTTAAAAATATTGAGAACACAATGTAACCAATGATTAGCAGTCATTAAAAAAAAATAAATTCGCTGTTGGATTGGGCAAGACTCAGACTTTTCAAGACGTCAGTTATATAATTGTGGGAATTCCAGAATGATTATGATGATGATGATGGCTTGTTGGGAATTTTCTCTACTACAGGGCTTCGTTCTCTTCCGCCCGGTAGCATTATGACGTTTAAAGAAATAAGAGATTGCGTGCACCCACGCGGAGTACACATACATATATAAATATATAAATATATACGCAAGAGACTGTAGCCTGGAGGTAGCATCAAGCTGTGAGAGAATCCAGAGATGAAAGGTCTCTCGTCTTTCTTTTACCGCATTGAGCGCATCCGAGAAATAATATAAAGAAAAAAATTCATGAAATAGGAGTTTAAATTGCGCATAAACTTATTTATATTTACATGAATTATTGCCGACTGGCGGATCGAGCACCGATCATTCAGGAGGTTACGTGTCTCACGATAAAAAAAAAGCTCCGACATGGAAAAATAAAAAATAACGCAGCGATATTGACCCTTTCAGCTTTTTGGAATACATTACACACCCAAAAATAGGCCTCGGGGTTTCTCGGAATCATCTCGCAAGTTTGATCAGCAAAATATTTTTCATATCTCGAAGTCACGCTATCGATTGTTTTTACTAAATAATTAATGCTATTACTTGGACTGAACACTCAATAATGTGATTGAGTCCACGTACTGACTGTTATTTTTTGCGGGAGATCAAAATTATTCGAGAGGAAATCGCGAAAGTTGACTTTTAATTTTGGACATTTATTTTAAATACTTCCGGTAGCCAAAAATCATTTTTTGAGGGTTCATTTTCTTCGTCAAAGTGTCTAGAATAATAGAAAATTTTAATAATTGAACAAATAAATTTTTTTTCCAACGAGAATTTCAAAAAACCAAACCTCCGTCCAAAAAGTCAGAATTCGATCATTAATTTTTCTTTTCAATCTTCAATAATTGATTTGAAATACTTCCGGTGGTCATAAACTACTTTTTGAGGGCTCATTCTTTTCGTCAAAATGTCTAGAATAATAGAAAATTTTAATAATTGAACAAATAAATTTTTTTTCCAACGAGAATTTCAAAAAACCAAACCTCCGTCCAAAAAGTCAGAATTCGATCATTAATTTTTATTTTCAATCTTCAATAATTTATTTGAAATACTTCCGGTCGCCAAAAAATACTTTTTGAGGGGTCATTTTCTTCGTTAAAATGTCTAGATTGATAGAAAATTTTAATAATTAAACAAATAAATTTTTTTCCCAAAGAGAATTTCAAAAAACTAAACCTCCGTCCAAAAAGTCAGAATTCGATCATTAATTTTTCTTTTCAATCTTCAATAATTTATTTGAAATACTTCCGGTGGTCATAAACTACTTTTTTAGGGCTCATTCTTTTCGTCAAAATGTCTAGATTAACAGAAAATTTTAATAATTTAACAAATAGATTTTTTTCCCAAAGAGAATTTCAAAAAACTAAACCCCCGTCCAAAAGTAAAAATTCGGCTGTTAATTTTTCCATTCAACTTTTAATTATTTATTTGAAGTACTTCCGGTCGCCAAAAAATACTTTATGAGGGGTCATTTTCTTCGTTAAAATGTCTAGATTAATGAAAAATTTTAATAATTATACAAATAAATTTTTTTTTCAAAGAGAATTTCAAAAAACTAAACCCCCGTCCAAAAGTAAAAATTCGACCGTCAATTTTTTCATTCAATTTTTAATTATTTATTTGAAGTACTTCCGGTGGCCGTAAACTACTTTATGAGGGGTCATTTTCTTCGTCAAAATGTCTAGATTAATGAAAAATTTTAATAATTAAACAAATAAATTTTTTTTCCGAAGAGAATTTCAAAAAACCAAACCCGCATCCGAAAATTGAAACTAAACAAATTCATAAATAAATAGTCTATTAAAAAATAATCATAATGCAGCAATAAAAAAATATTTATCTACATAGAGATAAAAACCTCAACTACGTAACTCAATTATACAATTATCTAATTACATGTAATGCAGTAAATAATAATCCACTCAATAATAATTCCATGCAATTTAATAAACCAACAGGAATAAGACCCTAGACTCGTTGAAAACTATTACAGCTCACATAATTTAAACATTTAGATTTCACAATACAATGCACAATCAACAATTACTAAAAGTCTTACATTTAATAAAACCACCACTTATTAATAATCCAGTAATTTCTCTCCCTTTCCTTCGACAAATTCTTTCTATTTAATAATTTTAATTATTAATTTTTATTCAATATAATTAATTTTAAAAAAATTTTAATTATTATTGCTAAAGATAAATAATTTTCCCGCATGGTCAAGACCATGGTGACTAGAATTGATTTATAAAATTAAATTTATAAAAATTAATATCGGAATTTTAATACATCAGCATTCAAATTAATGTTATTAAATGACGATACAGGTTCTGTAGAATGTTCCAATACTTTTTTTTATTTTAAAAGTTATAAAACCCATGAGCATGTTAAATTAAAAGTGATTATCGTGTTTCAGGTTGTACGTGTGTGATAGCGACAAATATTAATTAGCCGTAAGATGTAACATAAATATTAAATTTATATATATGTAATATATATATTTGTATGATTTAACAGGAAAATAAAGATTTTTAATTGATGATTTAAAAATTTAGCAGTTAAATTTTGAACGTTATTAAAAATATTTTTGACAAAATATTTTTTATATATGAGGATAATAAAATATATTCAATTGATTAAATATTTGGCGATAAACTTTCTTTTACTGTTGTTTTAACTATGAAAAGTTTGATGTCATGAATTCATACCTTTGTTACATCAATTTTCAGGATATTCTGTCCGTGGATATTTTATTCATCGAATATTATTTCCGCGGATATTTTATCGTGTGGTTATTTTGTCTGCGAATATTATGTTGCGGATATTTTGTCGTGGATATTATGTCGCGGATATGTTGTTACGCAACCGAATTTTACTATGGTCATAGTAATTTTTTCGTGTTTATTTCAATTTCCATAAGGTGGCCAATATGGACCGGCATTACCATGACGCCATAGTATTTCAAACAAGAATAATTTCTTTGTGTAGTAGTACAATTCTGTATAAGATACTCACTCTCTAAAACTAAATAAGTGAAAATTTCACTAATTGAAATAGTGATCTTAAAATTCACTACAAAATTAGTGATTTTGAATTAGATTCACTAATTCATTAGTGATTCCCCGGATTCTACAATGATTACTAGTGGCGCCTCGCTTAAGGACTTTTTATTCTATCATTGAATTATCAAATTCAGGGCAAAATTAATTACGATAATTTTTAAATACAACTGAACAGTATTAATTAAAGTAAGTTAATTAGATAAAACCTAATTTAGTTGCTAAATAATACATCTTGTTATTTTTTAATAGCTTTATATTTTTACTCCAACTTTTTTTACCGAACCTGAATCAAAACCATCATTGACAATAGATTCAGGTTATGAGTTATAATTATGATTTAAATATTTACCGTATGAAAGTAATTTTCATTGTTAATTTAGTCGATCAAGTTGCTAAAAAAATTTTATAATCAATTACAAATAATAATCATAATAATAATAATATTTTGATACAATATTATTAGCAACGATACAATATTTTTCCAAATAAATCCTCGTCAACAAGTGAATTAGTACATTTTTGACTAATTCAATTAGTGAAATTTTCACTAATTCTATATGTTGTTTTTTTTACTAATTCAAAAAGTGAATAGTCACTAATTCATAGTCGTATACTTTGGACAATTTAGATTAGTGAATATTCACAAGTAATTAGTGGTTTTTCACTAATTTAGTTTTAGAAAGTGCACGGAAAAAAAAATATTGCTCCTCGAACGATCTAAAGTATAGTAACTCGTAGATCGTTACCACAACAATACGTATGCTTGGTGACACGAATCGTAATCCGTGGACAATAGATCCGTGACGTAAAATCCGCGACATATATTTAAATGGTGTATTACCATACGATGGACGATGTGGCTCAATAAGTTATAGATCAAATTGAATGGAATATAGTATAGTGCCGGATAGCTCAACTGGTAGAGCACTCGGCGCGATACCGAATTGGTCTGGGTTCGATTCCCAGTTCGGGCTATCTATATTTTTCTTAATTTATCTATAAATTGTCTTATTGAGAAGGTTATTTGTATGTTTGCTTGTTTAGGTTTCCACTATATAAAAATGGTTTTAATTCCATTTAAATATAGTGGCTTATGGTAACAATACCGTATCATTCCAGTAACTATCTATTAGATAGCTGTGAGCCCTATACGACTTTCCGCAGTCGTCACCTCACACGGCACCGTCTAACCTAACTAAACATTCATTTTCGCGCCAACTTTTGAATATTGTATAATTGTTGCTAGCAGACGTTTAATACAAAAAATAGTGTAAAAAATAATTGTGATGTTGAAATATGGACCCACGGGTAATTAATAAATACTATAGTATTTCAAACAAGAATACTTTCTTTGTGTAGTAGCACAATTCTGTATAAGACACTCGTTGTTTTGACAACCTGAGCTCCGGCTCGTCTTAATTCGCGTCTTATACACAATCGCACTTAATATATAGACTACCCGGGAAAAAATGCTGAGATATGATCATATCTGTTCATGTATGATTATATATGACTTCATTTATGATTATATATGAGCCCATATATTACTTCATGTATGATCATATATGTTAATGTATGATACTATTTATATAATAGGGGGTATATGTTATTACACAGATAAAAATATAGTAAAGTTTGAACACGTCTTTGATTTTTATTTCAAAGCCTGGGACTTATTCCATTAGGTTGAATCAGTTGACAAGTATTTCCACTACGGGATATCCTCAATGCAAATTTAAATCCATTCTATATACGTAAGTATATATAGATATATATGTGTATGTTTAATACATCGACGATGTATACAGTAACGGACACATGAACGGAAATAGCCATAGTCCAAAGAGGGTTTTAACGTCCACCTGTTTGTTGATACGGAAATCAAAAGCGGATGTGTGCGGTGCGACCTGAAATGCATCGAAATGGAACCGGAATCTGCTTTGGAGTTTATATTTTTTACACTTGTAATTTTACAAATCCATTCTTTTTGTCTATTGTAAATTTTTAACTCGAAAAATTCCTTTGTTCTGAGGGACTACTGTAGGGAATTTAATAAATTTGTTGGCAAGTGGCTCAAAATGATTAAGCATCTCTACAAATAATTAATTGTCCAGTTTATATAAATTATGCTTCGGTAATTTTATTTCCACTTTTGAATTAATGAATTAAAATTCAGTTTTTCATTCGTAGAAAACTTAAAACCAATGGGATACTTGAAATTTAAAATTAGATTCAAATCTTATTCGCGCTTTCCTTGATAAGAATTTCCGTTGTTAGAAATAATTATTTTAAGTCATGAACTTCATCAGTGCAATTATGATCATTTTTTGAAATCGTCCATCTAAATGTAATCCCTATTGCGTATTGACCATTGGGTGTATTGGAATACATCTGCAAGCTGTATTCTCCACACGGTATTGGTTCATTGAACGTGAGTTCTGTTTGCGCAAGTTTCCAAGGGATACTATAATTGTCACCCTAAAAATTTATACACATAAACTATTTTATTACCTATCGATACTTTAAGTGGTCTGTAAAAAAATTTTGAATTGCTGTTGAAATACCTTTTCAATGGGACATTCTTTGCCACCCATGACAGCTAAATTGAAAATTTTCCAAACATTGGCTTCAACACTTCTCTCAGGATATGAATTGTCGCATGCACGTTTTATTTTATTACCAAATGACTCGAAAACCAGAGTGCGAGTTACATACATTTCGACATAGTACTATTATTTATGAATAAATAATTATTTTAATTGTGTCTATATATATACACTGTAAAAAATCGGGAGTGGATACGAATTTAAATTCAATCCGACTTTACTCCGTTCCGGAGTTTCCGGAGTTCCGGGAGTGAATTTTATTGTTAAAATTTCTCAAGCTGCCCCTTCGGAGTAAAATTCACTCCGAGGGGATTAAATAAATAAAAAAGTTATCGCTTTGCGTTCACTCCGGAAATTTATTTCAGTGTATATTTCAGTGTAACTATTAGAGTAATTGAAAAATAATAATTACTATTTTAAAATCATTGCCTTTCTCCATTGTTTCATAAAATTCAAGGGGTACATCTACTTCATTATTTGTTTCTTCTGTTTTTATGAAATCATTTTCATCCGTTATTAAGTCTATTCTTTTTATATCTGCAATATAACTATAACCTTGGGCTGCTTCAGTAGGTTCGGGTAAGATAGGTTCAGGTTCAGTAGGTTCGGGTTCGGTCGGTTCAGGTTCAGTAGGTTCAGGTTCAGTAGGTTCAGGTTCGGTAGGTTCAGATTCAGTAGGTTCAGGTTCAGTAGGTTCAGGTTCAGTAGGTTCAGGTTCAGTAGGTTCAGGTTCAGTAGGTTCGGGTTCGGTAGGTTCGGGTTCAGTAGGTTCAGGTTCAGTAGGTTCAGGTTCAGTAGGTTCAGGTTCAGTAGGTTCAGGTTCAGTAGGTTCAGTAGGTTCGGGTTCGGTAGGTTCGGGTTTAGTAGGTTCAGGTTCAGTAGGTTCGGGTTCAGTAGGTTCAGTAGGTTCGGGTTTGGTAGGTTCGGGTTCAGTAGGCTCAGGTTCGACAGATTCAGGTTCAGTAGGCTCAGGTTCGATAGGTTCAGTGCCTGAGTCCTTAGACATTGTAATTTTAAGTTAGTTAGATTACAAAAACAGATATTTTATGTGTGTATTTAACTTACAATATTCGTAGCACTTTCGGACTCTCCTTCAACTGATTCTTCTTCGTAAGTTTCTGTTTCGATGCAATTAACCCCCGGTATCTTTAATTTTATAAATAACCGTAATTAATGATAAATATAATTGTAGTATATTTATAATAGAAAAAAAAAACAAAATGGAGTTCAAAAGTTATATCCAGTAGAATTTTTATCGATCACAGACCAACGAGCACTTGTTATAAAATTTTTTTATAATGACTCGTATTGAACAATAAAAAAAATTATAGAGGTGTGCAATTTCATTGTTAAATAATAAAATGTTTGTTGACTTACAATAACGGAAATACTTTGAAAAACGTCACCCTTTTTAGTATTACCGTCTGAAACAACACTAGCGGAGCCTGTGGCCCCCAAAGATCCTTGAAGATCCAGACGCCTCAGACACTTGCACGATGGAAAATTTGCTTGCACATCAACTTCATTTTCTCCCCCAGCATCGGCACTTGCTCCCAAGGAGGCCACTGTCTGAAGGTCGCAATCATCTGCATCGACTTCACCGCTCAATTGTGCACTCAAACAAAAAATCTCTAAATTTATTATTGCGAATATTGTCAAAATTTTCATTTTTATATTCGTCCTCAGAAATATGACTATTTACGTAATGAAATATTTTTTTTCTTCATAGGCATTGAAACTCACTCATAGCTTACTTGTTGTTATCGTTCGCGATGCACTCAAATTATATTAATTATCCTTATCGATAACTGACGTTTTCAAGTTTGAAGTATGAATGCGAAAATATTAAAATATCAGTATAAAAAAAAATTGCAATTTTAATAATAAGTTGACTTTGAGACGATAGTAAAAATTGCTAGGGGGGGGGGGGGGGGGGGAATTCGATCCTATGGCCCGGCTGGAAAAAAAAAATCTGGCGGCTATAGTATATGAGATAAGATAAAGTATGGAATGATTTAAATAAAATGCTCTACTTTATCTATAAAAATAATTTAAGGTGAGTAATATATACAACGACACTAAGTGTTGAGAGGGCGTGGTTGATTTTATATGCGTTGATTCCCCGAGGCGCAATAGCCGAATAATGTCAAGGATAATGTGTGCAAGGATTTGCAGCAGGTGCTTCTGTCAAGAAAAAATTTTATAAATGAGGACAAAATTCATCAAGATGCCAGCAAGCAAGAAAAAGTAAACAAATTTTTGACAGTAACTTCGGAAAATGGGATTTCGAAAGCCTATTTTTGAAATTTGAATTTAAAAATTTTTCTGGTATTTTATTTCATGTTAATACGATTCCATACGCATGAGCGTTGAATATAAAGACAGAAATGAAAACAAGCAGGCATCAGACGGTTGCGTGCGCCGCGTGGCAGTATCACTTGACCCGGTTGACCCCAGCAACCTCCTCACGACGCGTTATCGCGTGTACACTGGGGGCATCGGTTTTCTCGTCTAACTGCTCGTAGGGTCATCCCAGCTGACCCTTACATATATTTACAATCCCTTTATCCACATCCATAGTAATGAAGAAGAAGAAGAAGAAGAAGAAGAAGAAAAAAGATAAAATTTTATTTAAATTTATGAAATTTAGTAACGTTACGAGGTTAACAGTCTCACCATTTTATTTATAAAAAAATGAGTTTAAACTCGGTAGAGTCGCCACAAAACAATTACCAAGTGCAGATTGTGCGTTCCGGTTTCGTCGTTACGGAGTACGGTGACGCGCTCGGTGGGTATGCCCTCCAAACGCCCGATGCCTCGACTCGCTCATTACCCCCCGACGTAACTCACCATAAATATACGCGTCGCATTAATGCCTTATAAATAACAAAAAAATTGAATTAAAACGCATCAAAACAGCCCGAGTTATGGTACTTTTAAATTTATGCACACCATTCTCGAGCACACCATTATGCACACCATGGTGGTTTTAATGATGAAAAGTGGCAAGCAGTGGACGGGATTGATGAAATTTAACATTATTAGCAGATCATAAACGGGTGTGCATTGAAAATCGATAATTTAGTCTATTGCGTGGCAAGGGTGTGCCTAAATGGTTGTAATTTGTATCCGGTTAGCTGAGGCAGTTAATAGTGCGTGAGTTTGTAAAAAAGTGAACAAGGTTTTATAAGTTGTTTGCATGTAGGATTCACACTAGTCGATTTTCTAGATAAATAATTAAGATATTGCGGTGTTCTAATGTCTAAATGACGTTTTTAAAGTATGCAAATATAAAAGATGGTAAAGATGGACACAGCATCGACGGTTCCGGCTAGTGGTGCGCAGTTCCACGTTTCTTACATTTCTTTCTCTATCGAATTTCGAGGCCTTTGTGTAAGTCATACTTTGGGTATGCACACCATCGGGGTGTGCATGTGTTCTGTGAGTGTGTGTCTGTGTGGGGAGGGGAAGACACACGTCGGGATGGTAAAGCAGGAGAAGAGCTGAATTTAAATGAAAGAACCAGAGGCAGAAGAGCCCACAAAGCGTGCCACGTTCCGGCGGGTGTGCTTCCTCCGGGTGTCCGCTCCACTGGGCCAAACCAACCGTCAGCTTTAACCATCGCCGTCCACCCGCTTCGACGACCATTGAGATTGTGCTCGTCCACTCGTTTCAATAATTTCGTTACTCACTTTTTTAAAACAATTTATTTCTTAAAAATGCACACCATTTTTTTTTTAGGCCACTCTCTAAATATGAATTAGTGATTTTTCACTAATTGTCAATGCTACAATCGTACCACGCAGAATTAGTGAATATTCACTAAATGAATATGTGAATATTGGAATTCACTGATTTGATAAGTGAATATGAGAATCCACTAAATTGAAAAGTGAATATGGGAACCCACTGATTTCATCGGTGAAAAAAAATATTATATTGCGAAAAAAAATATAAGACACTTGTAATTAGATCCGAAATGTGATTAATGTATTAGAATCATTACTTAGAGGAAGTATACATGATTTTGATTGATGAAAAAATCCCGGTGACTGCTGGGCTCGAACCTGCATCCTTCCGATTCAAAGTCTTTGATGCTATCCACTGCGCTGACCTACGCATGTGATCGCGCGAGTGTAAATAGTATATTCGTTATGATACCAAACAATAACTGATGAAGAAATAAAAAATCCGTGATGTTATGATTGACGTACTCTTCATATAAATTTATTATTGTTCTGTACTTCTATTTTTTTTTATTTTGAAAGTTTTTTATTAAAATTTTTAAAAATAGCACCATAATTATTAATTATATTTATATCTAGTAAAATATTTAATTATTTGCTAGTTAAAGTTACTAGTGAAATTGTGAAATTCATAAATTAAGAAGTGAATAACAGTTTGACTTGTAGAAATTATGAAAATATCGCTAGTTCAGTAGTGAAAATCACTAATTTGCTAGTGAAAATTATAGTACTAAATTTATTAGTGAGAATTCACTAATTTGTTATTTAAATACACTGATTATGAAGTGAATACTGTTTCACTGACGTAATTAATGAAATTTCCACTAATTCATGTTTAGAGAGCACAGATTCTCTCGTGCATTTTTTGAGTATCGTTTTTGTTTGGTCATATCATAATAATAACAGTAATAACAACGATATTATTGTGCTTGTGTAGAACAATAGGGTAGAGAGTTTAGCCCGCGGGTCGTGAGAAAGCCGGCATACGCGTTTTATTAATCTGGCTCACGAGTAGACGCGTGTCCGGGAATTCGCCCACACGCCGCCTCCGTAAAGGCATCAGCCGCATCTCTGGACACAACTCCCATACTCATGCTCGATGTATATATTGTGGCATTGGCATTTTTATCGAGGTCGTGACCGAGACCCATGAGCCCAACGATCCTCGTGTCAATTGTTTTTTATTTTCCATATGACGCATCCTATTAAATATTTATTTTTATCATTCCACGCTTCAGACTAATGTCTACTGTTCATTTTGCCCCAGTTATCATAAAAGTTAAGACTCCACAGAACAATTATGAATTTTTTTCCGATAAAAAAAATAGATGGGCGCCATATTGAGTCGAATTCCTGAGGGCTAATCCATGGGAACAGCCCTGGGCATTTTTTTAAAAAACCCCAGAGAACTCGAGGCTAATAATAAAGTAGGAATAATAACAAAGAGAAATGAAGAGGCTGCTCGTGCTGGCTAATGTCCGCTACCGTTACTATTTTCGAGATGGGAACGAGACCTATGGACCAGTCGACGTAAAAATTGCATGTGAACTAGAGTAAGCTCACGATATATAATAACTATGGTGGTTTTTTTTGGCTCCTCATGTCTAATGATAAGTCTATGGTACAAAGTCTCGAATATTTTTTTATTACTCTGCGGTTAATGGTCAAGATCATGACATATTTTTAAAACTAAGCAATCATTTTTATGTAGATTAATATATGAAGAAATTTCCACACAACTGTGTGATGTTTTATTTGCATACTATTTTTTTATCAAGGGTTCAATAGGTTTTGATCGATAACGCGTTAGCTATGTTGGCTGAAAAAATTTTTTCTACGCCTGACTTTGACTTTTAGATAACTCTCTAGCAATGTATTAGTGGAGATAAGTGAATATTCATTCATTGACGTTCAGAGAAAAAATTTTTGCGTAATTTATTTTCATTACATCACAGAGTAATGTTTTTTGATGAAAACATGCATAATCCAAGGGAACTAAATGCATATAAAAGCTCTGATTTTAATCGATCAATGCAGACGTCTTCTTCATCTCCAATCGCGCGAGAGTTAAAAGTTGATATCGTTTTGTAAGTTTATATTTTTAAATCCGTTTTCATATTTTAGGTGACAGGACCAAACGGCTGCCCAATTTCAAAACACAGTAACTGACAAAAATAAAATTTTTGAAATATACATCAAATCATGTTCACAAGACTCCACTGGATCTAAAAATACTAAAAAATCGATTTCGAAAAATTTGTCACTGTGTTTTGAAATTGGGCAGCCATAAATATCCACGTAAAAATTATCTACGAATTTTGATGTCTACGAAAAATTTCCATGTGACAGAATCACACGAAACTCCTGAAAAAAGGCCAAATAAATTTATGATTTTTTATTTTTCATAGATGTTACGGATATTTTTTATGGGGAATTTTTACGTGGATATTTAGTCGTGTTACCCATATTTTTTATTCTTTTAATTTTGCTTTTTTTTAACATAAATATTTATGTATATATATATTTTTTTTTTAATATCTTTTTACGAATTTGCTTATAAATTGAATTCTAAATTTAATTTATTCATTTTAATTTACACAAAAGTTATATTTGATATACATTTTTAAATATTTAAAAAAAAATTTTTTTTTTTTGTAAAGATTCCATATGAAAAAATATATGTCATATAATCTGTATCAATGTATTGAGTATTGAGACATGTGTCATATATTTTGTCATCAGGGATTTTTTTTTTCTTATAAAAAAAGTATATAGGGGAAGGAGGGGCAAAAGGGGGTACTAAAGGAAATACCAAGTTTTCGAGGACTCAAATACGCTGAATCTTTTTTTTTTAATGATTTTCAAAGTAAATAGAAGAAATTTTCAGTTACCGTTGAAAAAAAAATTTTTCATTTGTGCGGGCAAAGTGGGGTACCCCCTAAAAAAGGTAAAAAAAAATTTCTGGATTTTAAACGAATTTGATTAATTTGAATTTTTTTGTAAGTAATTTACATAAAGAAAAATTATATTTTACATGTTTATTGGATACAAAAGAAGAAAAAAAAATTTTAATAGTTTTTATCATGAAATAAACGTCATTAATATTTTTCAACTGACAAATGATTTTTGAAAAAGTTTATCAAAAAAAATTCAAAGTAACGCTTAATTATATTTACAGAAGTGATTTTGGAAAGTTTAAAAACCATTTAAAATATAAAATTTTTTTTTATAAAATTTTGGGGGTACCCCGTTTGGCCTACCCTACCCCCTTTTGCCCCCCCCTTCCCCTATATAAAGAATGTCTATAAAAAAACTTATCATTTTAATTAATAAAAATCGATATAAATAAAACTATCGGTTCCGTCACTCGTAATCCGAAGACATTAAATCCGCGACTTTTTATCCGACATTTTTAAATCGCGGATTATCACCAAATTATCAGTCAATTGCAGTTCAATGTAATCGATTATCTAAAACATATTTTTTTTCACAGAAATTGTGAGAAACAAAAAAAAATCCAAAAATGTTCAAAGTTATGATATTGTCTTTTTTGATAATCGCATTGGTGGCGACATTTGCGGCCGCAGATCGTAATTGTGGTGGGGCTTGGGTAAGAAAATTTAAATAAATGCCTATTAAAGT
The DNA here is from genome assembly GCF_029852145.1 of Microplitis mediator. Taxonomy (NCBI): domain Eukaryota; kingdom Metazoa; phylum Arthropoda; class Insecta; order Hymenoptera; family Braconidae; genus Microplitis; species Microplitis mediator. The sequence goes on from NC_079977.1 coordinate 1,875,018, forward strand.
AAACAAAACTTTAAAATTATTAATATTTAATTATATATAATAAAATTTCCATTTTCCAGTGTCACCCGATAAAAGGTTACAGCTGCTGCAATCGCCATGTTTGTTCCAACATCTTCTCCGAAGGCGTCTGCGAACGCCAGTACGGAGGAAAATAATCAGGTAGTTTATTTTTGAAACAACAATTAACGCGCAAATGTATGACTGTCAATAAATATACTGATATCTAAAGCTCTAATTGTATTTATTCAACTTCAATTTCTATCTAATAATTTCTTAACAAATTTATATCTATCGATATTTATTCGGCAGAAAATAAAATAAAATCCAACAGCAATACAATTTTTTACGAGCCTACGTCGAAATATTAAAAAAAAAATAATTGCGTAATTACTGTACTTACATAAGTAGATAAATAAGCAATTTATTGTTATACCAGCAAGGACATTATTTAAAACATTTATCAGTGTCGATAAAATTAATTACTTTGTAATTTTCATACCGAATACCTATAGTTCAAAACTTTTTTATATAAATATATATATTTTTTTCTTAACAATAATGGGGATTATTTTAAATAAATTATTAAGGAGGTTCATGTGAGAAAAATTTCAATTTCTTCCTTTTTTGGCAATAAATTAATAAACACATTGAGCCTTGAAGAAAAAATAATTCTAGCGCGCATGCGCGGGTTCCATCTTGATGTAGTGGCACCATGTATATTTTCGTTACGTGGGGTTAGATAATACTACCAACACGAAAGGAATTTAATCATTTGAAATTTTTTGTTCGTACGGTCATACATATGAATATATACTTATATATTTAAAATAATATTAAAATGGCAAAGATAGTGATTGTCCTTTTTTCAATTTTATTAATCATACAATTGTTGGCTGCAGTGGCATTTGGCAGTTGTCTCGGCAATTGGGTATTTTAAATCTTATATAACAATATAATTTATAAATAATAAGTTGACGTAAAAATGTGAAATGAAAAATCTGTTTACGTACTACAGTCGACTCTGTCTAAAGGTTCTCTGCCTAAAGGTTCCCGCTGTCTATAGGTTCCAGGATACATTGCTTAAAGGTTCCCGGATATTCCCCCACCCGCTTTCTCGAGTGACGAATCACAATTCAGTTTTCGAGCGCTAACTTTAAATGTACGTTTTTTTGAGGTTATGTTTACTGCGCAATGTATTCGTTTTGGCGTGCGCCTCGGCGCTCGAGGGGAATATATTGTAGGGGAAGTGCTGATGGTGGGGAGGGAACCTTTAGGCAATGGTCCGGTCCCGGCGTGGAACCTTTAGACAGAGTCGACTGTAACTATTTTCCGAGATAATTATTCACTCCGTATTTTGGGTTAATTGACTCATTTTTTGCACAGAAAAAAAGTATTTCTTGTCCCAAGAAATTATGAATTGATAGCAATACTTCTCTAGGGGCGAATAATAATTTTTTGTACCAAGAAATACTTTTTTAAAATTAACTCCCGATAGTTCACATTAGAGATACATTTATATTTAATTGATTTTAGAATTACGAAGATTTTTTTTTTAGTGTGACATAAGTGAAGGTTACCCCTGTGGCTGTTTCCATTATGTATGTTCTCGTTACAACTCTCCAGGAAAGTGCCAATGGCAAAACGGGTAATGTCACCAAAATTAATCGACTGGAGTTCGCATTACGATTTTATCAAAATTTCTCAAAATCGTAATGTACATAAATATATGTATTAAATTTGATTATGATAAATATCTTGTAATATAACTTATTTAATTTCCTAATGTAACCCGTAGTATAATTTGAAAAAAAAAGGTGTTTCATTTTTAAAAAATGAACCGACTCATTAAATTCTAATTCACTAAAAATTTTGAGCTTTTTTAAATATATTTAGAAATAAATCTACACAGAAAATAGGATTTCTTGGAACGAGCAGTTTTTTTTTTTTTATTGTTCATTACTTGAATTTTCGCAATGAAAATGCGACATCACAATCTTTGAGCTTGAAGAGATAAAAAGAGCTGCAAAATCTTCGGGGGCCATTTTCACACCAAAAATTTTTATGATGTAGTTTCTATGCCCAATCTGTTAGTGAAAAGTAACATAAAGTATCGCGTTTGCCGCGTTAGCCTTCGGCTATTGTCGACAATGCGGCAATATTTAACAAGTCTACGGTTTCCGTGGCGCCACCAAATGATTTTTGTGGAAAATTGAACCCTACCAGGACTTTGCCCCTGGACCCCACTAATTATCTACTCACACACGCTACACATACACACATACACACATACATACACGTACACACATAAGAAATTCTTGATATCTTGAAAGCTAGGCAAGATATCAAAAAATTTTATTCTTAAAAAAAGTTTTATTTCGTCGAGTTTTACAGAAATATGGGGTAAAGTGAGCCACCATATTAGAGATGATAACATTTTTTATTGATAAAAAGTGCCGAGCTATGATTGGTGAATAATTATGAGGCACGTTGGACAGTCAAAACAGTTCATTAAAAACGTTTACTGATTTTTTTTATTTTCATCTGAAATATGATATTACCAACTGGGCAAATCCGATCTTGAGGTAAAATAGGCAACAATCATAAAAGAAATTCGTTTTATCTGTTATTTTTTTTAAGTTAAAAAATCGATTTTAAATGAAATATACCAGCGATAAGTAATTTGCTGACCTTCCTGAGGTAAATTAATTACATTGTATAATTATTAGCTGCATGAATATACATTATCTCTTCTAATGACGTAAAATAAAGTAATTAAAATTATCGGCAAATTGTTAATTACCTAATTACCTGATTATCCTGCTATCCATTGCTAAATTTTCCTGCTCCTAATTTTCTAACTCTTGCACTGTAAGAAGTATTTATTTGAGCCAAATAAGATTTATTACTAGTTAATAAATGATTTATTAAATGAGATTTAACTCAACTTCTCGACTAGACTAAAATAGAATAAAAATACATTATTTACCCGATGAAAAAAGATTTTGTCTAATCATATATGATCATGCATAATTGTCTATATATGACCAGATCCAAAAATTGGCCAGGTCTGATCATACATAACTTGATCTGTTCATATATAAACAGATATAATGTGCTCAAATATGTCTGAAATCATACCAACTCTTTCTCTTTATAGTCTCTTCCGATCATCAGATAATGTCATATAACTTGTTCTTTAGTTTTAAACATATTGTCAGCAATAAATTGAAAAAACCCAGTCTTTAATGTTTTTCTCGGATATTCCATAGATTATTGCTCTGACCTAAGTCAAAACTCATTCAAATCTTGATTTTGATCACTGACATTGATTTCTGCCTCAATACATTTATTTCAGAGAACATAATCGAGAATAAAAATTTAAAAAGCCGCTACTTCATTAATGATTTTCGAGTCTTAACATTTCAAACTCTAGCATAAAACGTAACTTGTTAGAGCTTGAAAAGCTCATAAAAAAACGATTGCATGTAATAACATTTTCGAGCTCTTCGAGCTTGAAAATATATTCACAGTGATGTTTTCAAGCTTCTTGAGCTCGAAAACAGCGGGAAGTTATGGGGCTGGCCCGACGCCCAGATTTTTTTGAGTAGTTTCAGTTAAAAAATTAAATTTTTCTTATTGAAATCTTTTTCAGAGACGCTAACATTATTGTATTCAATTATTTATTAATTATTTTAATGTCGAGTTTTTCCAAAAAAATGTTTTTTGTGTTTCCTGAAAAATTTTGTTTTCTTGACTTATGGAGTTTCTCAAATAAACGATTCATACCCGTATGAAAAAAAAATATATGGTTAAAATATATAAAATCATATATGTTTGCAACAAAAAAATATATGATATATTATATTGTATATTATAAAAAATCATATAGAGATTTTGGCCGATTTAATATAAAATTATATACAGTAGTAAATATATATATTCCATATATGTAACTTATATGTTTTTTATATTAAGCTATATATACATTTACATTTACCTTATAATATATTGTGTTGATATATTTCCTTTTATATTCAAAAAATATAAAATTTTTATATGAAATGAAATAAATGGTAGCATATAATTTATATTATATATGGCACCATATATTTTCTTTGTTATATTTAAGTATATATTTTATTCGGTGTATGTATATGTATATGGGTATATATATTCGCATCAAATTAACTAATTTTGAAAATTTCAACTGCAATTGAAAGAGTATATTCAAATTTAGATCTAATTTAATTGGAGTTGGTCATACGAATAAGAAACTTTTTTTTTCCATACACAATATAAATATATGTTTTTATATATGATCAGAATATATTTTTCGTGTATGATAGAAATATATATTTTTATGTATGATAAAAATATAGTTTTCGTATATGACAAGAATATATATTTTCATATATGATAAAAATATATTTTTTGTATATGATTGACATATATTTTTTATATATGCTAAACATATACGGACTCGTATATGATGAATATTATATTTTTTAATATAAAAAAAAATATATCAGAAAATATAGTTAAATTGGCCACATATATTTTCTAATATTTATCATATATTTTTACTTATATTTTGACTATATATGTTATTTTCATACGGGTATATTATATCTTTATTACGAATTCAGTCGATTTTTATCGATAACGCTCTAGTTCTAATTGTTGAATGACGTCTCGAATATTTTTGTCTATTGCGCTTAAAGGTTGAGGTCATAGCATATTATTAAAAATAAATAATCACATTTATGTAGATAAGAATATAAAAAAATTGACAAACAACTGGCTTGATGTTTTCTTTGCGTACCATTTTTTTATCATGAGATCAATAGGTTTCAATCGATAATGCTTTGTTTTGTTTGTTGAACCAAATTTTTCTTCAATAAGTGACTTTGACTTTCAGATAAAATCTATAACGTCAGCAATTTGCAACATATCACGGAATATTTATATTTCGAATGTATAAATCAACATATATATATATTATATAATCTAAGAGAACCAGACGGATATAAAAGCTCCGATTTTAATCGATATTGCTGCAGACGTCTTTTTCATCTTCAGCATCGCTCGAGTATTCAAAGTTGATATCGTTTTGTAAGTTTATATTTTTAATTAAGTTTTCATATTTTTTATCCATTCCCGCATGAAAAAACTTTATATGTGGAAACATATATAATGAATATATGAATATTATAATGTGATATATTGTACAATATATAAAGTAATATTTATATTTTTGCCGTAGTATATATGATAATATATTGAAAAAAAATATGTTGCTAGAATATATTATCAATATATTTATCAATATATGACTTTTTATGTATGTTTTACATATATATTTTAATATATCTTTTTTATATTGATATATTATATTGAAAATAGTATATTAATTAATGTATAGTATTTTTTATATATGTTTTCCAATATATTGCAAAATATATGGTTTCCAATATATTGTAAAATATATAGCACTGTTTTAACTTCTCTTAGGTTATTGCCAGTAAATTTAAGATCAATGAAAAGAACTTTTCCATATCCCGGGTCAAAAATAAAACTTGATTCAGGCTCGCTTCGCCTTATTTTCTTTTGAACTTATCGATTTGCCGACGATTTTTTGATAAGATCTCGACTTTTTCGACTTAAGTTTAATTTTTTTCAACTTTTTTCATCTTAGTTTGAACTTATTCGCCTTTGTTTCGAGCACGATAGTCATTCACATTACTTTTGAATTGCTAAACCAAGTCGAAAAAAAGTAATTTATTCGCCTTACTTCCGCCTTTATATATACAAATTATTTCACCTTAGTTTTGACTTTTTCGTCTTATAATTTAAGTCAAATAAGTCTAAACCAAGTCAATTTCGACTTGATTTAAACTTTTTCGTCTTAAATCATGACCAAGTGAGCCAGTTAAGTCTAAACCAAGACGAAAACTCAATGTATTTCATATCTTCGTAAAAAAAAGTCGAGTTTGTCTTGTGAAAAACGGCTCCAAATTTCGACTTGGTAAACCAAGTCTAAATCGAGTTTTATTTTTGATCCGGGAGATCCAACATATAAGTGAAAAATATATGTAAGCATACATGTCAGAAACATGTATACTGGAGTATAATTTTCGGTATATAATATTGAACACATAATTAAAAAATATATGGAAACATACTTAACAGAAACATATATTCTAAAATATATTGCCAAGAATATAATTTCATATATTTGAAAACACTATAAAATATATTATTATCTAAATTTTATACCGAGTATTATATATAAGTTTGCCGCTATATATGATCCGATATTTTCAATATATTTCGCAATATATTTTAAAATTATATGGTTTTTTCATGCGGGGAAGGAGAAAAAAAAATAAATTGTACTTTTTCTTGTGGAATTGTGTAGAAATTGAAAAAGTATATTGAAAAAATAAAATTTTCAATATGTTGCGAAAAATACAAGTTTTAATATACTGGAAAAATATAATTCCAATATACCGTAAACCATATATTTAATCATATAAATTCTTTCATATATAATCAATTATATAGAGATCATATACTACTACCCGGGAAAAAAAGATTTTATATGATCATATATAAACATATATGTTCATATACAATTTATATATGATCATATAAGAAATATATAAAAATTATATATGATTACATAAAAGCTTATATGATCTTATAAAGTTCTTATAACAATTAACATACTCTCGTGAGGACTTTATAAAAATTGATATGACTTTATATAAACTTATATATAACTTTATAAAAGTACTAGATAAAGTTTTATATGCTTATATATAATTATATATGATCATATAAAAGTTCATATGATATTATGAAAATCTTCTAAGAATTTATATAGTTTTATAAGGATTTTATAAAAATTGATGTGATTTTATAAAAACCCGAGAAAAAGTTCTTATAGAACCACATATAAACATATGTGTTTATATATGATTATATGAAAGCTTACATAATCTTATAAAATTCTTATATGGATTTATATGATCTTATAAGAATTTTATAACAATTGATGTGATTTTATATAAAGTTATATATAACTTTATAACAATACCAGGTAAAGTTGCATATGCTTATATATAATCATATATGATCATATTAAAGCTCATGCGATCTTAAAAAATTCTTATACGAATTTCTATAATTTTATAAGAATCTTATAATAGTTGATATGATTTTTTATAAAGTTATATATGAGTTTATGACATTACCAGATAAAATGTTATAAATTATATGCAGTCATATATGATTATATAAGAACTCATATGATCCTATAAAATTCTTATAATAATTCGTATAATCTTATAAAATTTTTATAAAATTCGATGTAACTTCATATAAGGTTATATATAACATTATGAAATTACAAGAGCACGTTTTATATGGTTATACATAATCATGTATGATCATATAAAATCTTATATGACCTTATAAAATTCTTCTAAGAATTCAGATAATTGATACAAATTTATGTGATTTTATATGAAGTTATAAATAAATTTGTCTGATTACAAAAGAGTTTAATACGGTTATATAAAATCATATATGATTATATAAAAGTTTATATAGTTTTATGATTCTTACATATAAATTTCTATGGTCTTATAAGCAGGTTATCTTAAAGAAACTTGTAGTTTGATATAAAACACTAATGTGATAAAATTTGATCATATTTGGTACATTATTGATGTAGGATGTATCAATTTGATCATTTGATTTAAGTAATGCTATAGATTGTCAAATACTTATAAGGGTAAAGCAGACTAGAGAACCAGACGGCAATCAAGAGATCATCAAAGTTGAGCAGCATTGAGGCAGAACATTAATTGGATGGGTGGCCCTTTGGCAAAATAGCAGTTAACCGATAGATGTGTTTTTTTTTTGTTCATGCATGATTATATATAATTATATATCATCAAATCCTGCCAATTTTGAGATCTAATCATATAAAATTTATTGTATATATGATTAGGTAAAATAATTTTTTACCGGGTATATCTAACTTTATATGATTATATAAGATTTTATAAAGTCATATAAGTTTTTATAGGACCAATTTCATTATAAAACTTTATATGATTTTATATGAGTCACTTTTATATGATTTATATATGATCATATAAGAACTTTTTTTCCCGGGTAATTATATGAGTCAAAATATATGGATATATATATATATCAAGTTTATTATATTATACTTATAAATTATATATATACTATCCATATGTGATAAGAATATATTGAGCATTATATGAGATAATATATATAGAAAAATGCAAAACATTATATACAAGTAAATATATATATTTATCATAATATATTATCATAAATATATAATCCAATATAAATAAAAAACATATATTTTTCAATCTAGATATTTTTGCCGCTATATATTTATCACAGATTCACCATGTATTTTTCTATATACTTTTAACAATATATAGCTTTTTCATGCGGGTTCATTCACTGTTTTATCGATAAATTGCCTTGTAAATTTAATTATTCAACTTAAATTAACATGATAATTATATTTAATCTGAATTTTTTTTTGGTTTTTAAAATTCGCTTCCCTAGCAAAAATGACCCATACAATATAGTTAGTTATGTACCTTGAGCGAACATCGCGACATTACGGTCGAGGTGAGTAATGTTTGCAGCAGGGGTAGTATAAAGCCGAGGCTCGTTAGGGCCGAGCCCTGTGCTCTCTGTGCCATTGCAGCCTTCATTCTTGCCTCAAAAAAAAATTTTAGTCCTAAGAAAATTTTTGATTTCATTTCATAGTACAAAATATGTTTTGCACTAAACAATAGTTTTTTCTGTGTTCAAAATAAATTATGTATTCAAATTTATGAAAGATCGATTTAAATAAAATGACCAGCCGATTGCAGTTCAATATAATTGTTAATCTAAAAAACATTTTTTGCTCTGTACAGAAATCGTGAAAAAGGAAAAAAATTTCGAAAATGTTCAAATTGTTGATATTCACTTTTTTGGTGATCGTATTGGTGGCAACTGTTAATGCCAACTGTGCAGGAAACTGGGTACGTAATTATAATTATATTTATTCAGTATCTCTAATAGATGTCTATTAAAGTAGGGGAGACCGGGGCAAGACGGCCCACCTAAGCCGGTTATTATTATTTGTGGCTTTTAACCATCAAGTCGATTTACTCTTGTCCAACTTGAACTCAATTCACTAAAATTTTGGTGAAGCTCCTGAAAAAATTTTTTTTTTTTGGGGCAAGACGGCCCCCTCCGAAAAAAAATGAAAAAAAAAATTTTTTTTTTTTAATTGTAAAAAAATTTCCCGCGTAACAAATGTTTATATTTTTCTCTTTAACAACTGTATTTACTTTAATATTACTCGAAATAACCTTTTTTGATATAATACGAGTCATTTTTTCACTTCTGTAGAAAATTGATTATTGGTTTTTTTAACTTTTTCAAATGCTCTATTTTAATCTAAATCCATATAATTAACCAAAAAATGATATTTCTATTAAATTAATCATGACTAGGTTATAATACTATGAAATACATTTTCTTTTAGAATTTTTGAGTGGTTCATTTTGCCCCAAGTTTCACTTATCGGGCTAAAAATGAGTAAATAATCTAAATTTGTGATAATCAAAAGAAAACAAGAAAAAAAAATTTTTGGTTAATTTTGGAGGTGGGCCTTCTTGCTCCGGGTCGGTCATCTTGCCCCGGTCTCCCCTAAACTAAACCAAAAAATTTTCCAAAATTAACTAAACATAATTTTCTATTTCTTAGTGTCATCCGAGTGCAGGTTACAGCTGCTGTAATCATCATATTTGTTCAAACATTATGTCCCAAGGTAACTGCATGCCTTCATGGGGCGGCAAATAAATGGGACTTCCATCTCCTAACAACAATTTAGAGGCAAATGTATTAATTCCTTAATAAATAAACTGACATTTGCATTGAAAAAAAAAATCTTGACTTACGATGATTTTTCTTTACTCAAGAAATGTTTCGGCAGATGAAATAAAAACCAAAAATTTCTTGAATTCAGAAAAAACCCTACTCCAAAAACCATTCCATACTGAGTCCAATAATAGAATAACTTGTATTAAAAATTTATACTTTTTTGTATAATGAGCATTTTTCTCAAATAGGCAACAGTCATAAAAAAATTTGTTTTATCTATTAGTTTTTTTTTTTAAGTTTAATAATTTGTTTTAAATTTAAATATATGAGTGAAAAGTAACTTGCTGATCTTTCCAGGGCAAATCACTTGTAAGTTGTATAGTTACAAGCTGCTTACAAATATATTATGTTTTTTAAAGAAATTATAACAACTACCGGAATAAAAATCCCAATGCCGTATGCGAAAGACCAATTCAGGCCTCATTGGCTTTCCGAAATATGGCAAATCTAATTCAAATCTTGTTTCCGCCTCACAAGGAAAACTGAAATACGGCAAGCCTAATCCCAACCTTGTTCATCTTCATGAAGAAAATCGAAACACGACCTGCCAAACAAAATCCAAAATTAATTTTTTATTAGGAACATGTGTGGCAACCCGGGTCAAAAATAAAACTTGATTCAGGCTCGTTTCGCCTTATTTTCTTTTGAACTTATCGATTTGCCGACGATTTTTTGATAAGATCTCGTCTTTTTCGACTTAAATTTAATTTTTTTAAACTTTTTCAACTTTTTTCATCTTAGTTACAACTTATTGGTCTTTACTTTGAGCACGGTAGTCATTCACATTACTTTTGACTCGCTAAACCAAGTCGAAAAATAGTATATTACACTACAAGGGAAGAAAGTTGAAATTCCTGCCCTGTGTGATATGATGCCCGAGGCGAAGCCGAGGGCATCATGACACACAGGGCAGGGCTTTTAACTATCTTCCCGTGTGGTGTATACGATTTTTCTTTATACCTGGTCGAAAGTACGTTTATTAATTACATTTTTGAATACTATAAACAACACAACCACGTTCTGCCTTCAGCTGACAGGTCGGCCATGTTTTTTTTATTTGCTCCCTATTGACGCGCCTCTTTCGGACATACATAAAACTTTAATTTTTTTCCGTCTCCCTTTTTTTTTTTGTTGCGTTTTTGATGCCTGCCCCGCGACATTTGAAAGCACGAGCGAAGCGAGTGCGTCTGGTCGGCGGGGGCAGGCATCAAAAACAAAACAAAAAAAAAGACATAATTATACTTATAAAAAATAAAAATAAAAAATAATTATTTTTTTTCGAAAGAAATAAATTTATGCCTATGAACAAGATTTTTTTCCTGCCAATAAATAATATATAAATGAATACATAAACTTTCAATAATTAACCTCGCCTCAGCATCAAAATCTTTTATCACCTCATCCTCGTCCATAGAGTCATCAGATGATACTTTTTCAGTCATTTTATTATTGCAAGTACACTGTTTACTTAAAATATCACAAACAACGAGACACGAAAACACTGACGTACATATAAATAAAGCAACGATCTATGATGTTATCGTCAAAAATTTTATTGATAAAGTGGTAGACGTTCAGTAGATGGCAGCAGCCGGCTGTTTCCGTAGGCACAAAAAAATTTTTTGCTCCCGGCGATGTAAGTGGGGCGCGTGTAACTCCACTAGGAGAGGGAAATGAGACTTTAGGCCTTAAAATTAGGGAGGGAAGTGCGTACTTTCGACTAAGGGATAAAGAAAAAGTCATTTATTCGCCTTACTTTCGCCTTAATATATAAAAATTATTTCACCTTAGTTCCGACTTTTTCGACTTATAATTTAAGTCGAATAAGTCTACATCAAGTCAGTTTCGACTTGATTTAGACTTTTTCGCCTTACATTTTAAGTCGGATAAGTCTAAACCAAGTAAATTTCGACTTGATTTAAACTTTTTCGACTTAAATCGTGACTAAGTAAGCCAGTTAAGTCTAAACCAAGGCGAAAACTTAATATATTTCATACCTCCGTAAAAAAAGTCGAGTTTGTCTTGTGAAAAACGGCTCCAAATTTCGACTTGGTAAACCAACTCTAAATCAAGTTTTATTTTTGACCAGGGGCGACAAGCCTAATCCAAGCCTTGTTTCGTCTTCATGAAGAAAATCGAAACACGACCTGTCAAATAAAATCCAAACTTAATTGTTTGTAGGGGTGTGCGAATATCATTCGAATGGAATCGAATCGAATCGAATTGTTCGAATAATTCGAATAGTTCAAATAATTGTCTTGTGCTCTTAAATTAATCGATTTCGATGGAAAAGTTGTCTTGTTCGGGTGTATTTGACTCAATTTGAATATTTTTTTCATAGAACTCATTACTAAAATAATAAAAATTTTATTGTAAGAAAAGTGTCATCCGGTCATATCTGGAATGAAAAGGTAAATTTCGTATGTTGATTCGAAAATTCTACATAAATTAAATAAAACATGCTACATGGCAAAATTTTTTTAAATTTTTTATGTCAGACAGACTGCAAGATCTCTTAGAAATTCGATTTTCGAAAATCGGACTGAAACCAATAACTTCCCGAATTTTTTAAAATTTAAATTTTCTTAGCGGGAAGTCAAAAATGTTGATAATTACAACGAATACGAATTCTTCTTTAATTTAATAATTAGTTTATTATTTGGTTCGGATTCAGATTATTCGAATAGTTCGAATAATTCGAATTATTCGATTCGATTCGAGACGAATAATTTGTAAATTCGAATGTTTGCACATCCCTAGTAGCGATTGTTAACGCCGGTTGTTATGGGAATTGGGTACGTAATTTAAATTACATATATACAGTATTTCTGATAGATCTTTTGAAGTAAATTAGTCTAGACTAACAAGTTTTTCATAATTAATTATACATAAATTCATATTCCTATACAAAGTCGCCGAGCTTCGAAATTTTTCCATAGATCGGCCGATGCCTGGCTTGCAATGATTGGCCAATAAATGGCTAACTCTACTGGCCCGTGCATGGTGAATCATTGGCAGCCGTCGTTTTGCTGATAAAAACGGCGCACAATTAACAGCCGTTCGTTGGCCAATGCTTGCGACTGCCATGCTTGGCATACCGTTATCAGCCGTATTGTTAGCAACATTAAATATTTATTTCATTTGTTTAAAATATTAATTTTTTTTTTAATTGATGGAGATATCCAAAATTATATTATTATTATCATTGAAATTGTATCTTCATACGTCATAAAATATGACTTCACAATTCATTAAGCGCAATTGAAGCCATATATATTTAGCCGATCTTCGGCCGATGCTCGAACATTGGCAGCCATTCACGACCCAGTAATGGGCTGATTCTTTTTTTTTGTATGGGTTTTTTAGTGTCGGCCTATTGCAATGTACAACTGCTGCCGTAATTTTGTTTGTTCATCCATATTTTCCCAAGGTACCTGCGAACATGCACACAGGCAAGTAATTGAGAAGTTCATCTTGTAACATCAATTAAGAGGAAAACGTATCACTTCTTTATTAAAGAAACTGATTGTCCAATTACAAGCTGTTTATAAATATTATCTCTTCTAATGACGTCAAAACAACCTTATATATTTTTACTGAGGACAGTAATTAAAATTATTGATGATTGATATTTACTCACTACCCAGAGAGGAAAGTACCATGGGCCCAGGCTTGGCCCAGACTTGGCCCAACTTTGTCGAACCTTGGGCCAGGCTTGTAAGCCAGTCTTGGCCCAGCCTTCGTAGAAGCCTGGAATGATAATCTTGGGCCAAGCCTGGTTGCCAGACCTGGCCCAGGCTTCCAGGAAACGAATAAATTTAATTTAAAAAAATTTATTATTTATAACCTCGTAGAATCCATGATCATTGACGTTTTAATTATCTAAGGGAGGTAAATGATGAAAAAAAAACTCGGTGGAAATTCTGCTGGACTCTGGGCGCGAACTGCCGTCCGTCTGATTACTGGGTCCGAACGGTAGCTACTCGACGAACCTACTAACGTTGAACTGGTACATTTATATGATCTACTTATATAAACCATAGGTATATCCAAACTTGGGTAATCCTACCTTGGCCCAAGTCTGGGTTGCCATTGGATAGCCAAGACTAGGTTACCCAGTCTTGGCCCAAGCCCGGGTAATCATTGTAACGGCCAAGGCTAGGTTACCCAGTCCTGGCCCAAGCCTGGTTTGCCATTGGATAGCCAAGGCTAGGTTACCCAGTACTGGCCCAAGTCTGGCCTGCCATTGGATAGCCAAGACTAGGTTACCCAGTCTTGGCCCAAGCCCGGGTAATCATTGTAACGGCCAAGGCTAGGTTACCCAGTCCTGGCCCAAGCCTGGGCCAATATAGGTGTGCCAAAGCTAGGTTCCCCAGTGCTGGGCCAAGTAGGGGCCCGTTGTTCAACTCTGGCAGCTCTTGTATGGGTAATTGCTAAAATCATTTTATTTTATTAATTTAAATATACATTTTTTAATTTCATTTTAATTAATTGAAAAAAAAAATAATTACCTGCCCTAGAGATGTCAGTTAATAATTAGAAAATTTAATTTGTAGGGACTAGAAAAAAAATTAAATGATTTTATTTTAATTGTAATGAATAAAAATATATCCGAGTCACAGGTGCCGGGTATAAAGAAACTTCATGGCCCGGTGATTTTTGGTTCTAAAACACCGCGGGGGTCATCGATGCACCCCACAGAGCGTAGTATACACGCTAAATAATATAATGTAAGTAAACTATATTTTTACGATTAAAAGTTGTGGCCTTTTTGAGCCTCCCGCCTTTGGGGCCGAGTTTTAAGTATTTTTTAATTTCCCTCTGTTTTTTTTTTATTTTCTTTTTTCTTTTGTGAGCCGAAACAAATTAGATTATTTTGTAGGCATCAATTAGATGTTTAATAAGTCTAGATCCGAGTAATGGAAATGGAAAAAGGTTGAAATTTTCGCCCACTTTTATTTATTATACTATTTTTAAGTGTCGAATATTTTTTTATTACTCTGCGGTTAATGGTCAAGATCATGACATATTTTTAAGAATAAATAATGACATTTATGTTGATAAATATATGAAGAAATTTCCACACAACTGTATGATGTTTTAATTGCATACTATTTTTTTATCAAGGGTTCAATAGGTTTTGATCTATAACGCGTTAGTTTGTTTGTTAAAAAAACTTTTTTCTTCGATATTAGACCTGACATTAACTCGTTGATAAAATTTCTAGCGTCGGCAATTTGCAGTATATCACAGTATATTTATTGTTTATGAACATATACATAATCCTTGAGAACTAGACGTATATAAAAGCTCAGATTTTAATCGATGTTGTTGCAGACGTCTTCATCTTCAGCATCGCTCGAGTGTTCAAAGTTGACATCGTTTTGTAAGTTTTTATTTTTAAATCATTTTTCATATTTTTTAACTTCCCGCTGAGAAAATCGACGATTTTCGAAAAATCGGGAACCCGGGAAAAAATTTTTTTATAAAATTTTATAAAATAATGTAAAATTTTATACAATTTTGTAAGATTTGATAAGATTTTACAGCAAAACTTTATAAAAATTCATACAATTTTATAAAATTTTATACAATTTTATAAAATTCAATAAAATTTTATGAAGTAAGCTCTGAGTAAGGAACGTAATAAATGAATGTAATTTTATAAAATTGTGTGACATTTTATAAAATTGTATAAAATAGAAGAAAATTTTATAAAGTTTTACACAATTGTATAAAATTATATAAAATTTTATACAATTTTATAAGACTGTACAGCGAAATTTTATAGAATTTCATATAATGTTATATAATTTTATCAAATTTCATATGGTAAGATCTTAAAAGGGAAGTAATAATTAGATAAAATTTTATATAATTGTACGAAATTTTATAAGATTTTATAAAATTGTATAAATTTTTATGCAATCTTATACAAATTTATAAAGTAAGATCTTAGTGAGGGAAGTGATAATTAAATGAAATTTGATATAATTGTATGAAATTTTATAAAGTTTTATACGATTTCATAAAATTTTATACAATTTTATATAATTTTATGAAAATTTAATGTCCATTAAACAATCGATAGTTGAATTATTCAAATCTTTTTTTTTATATATAATTATAAATTAATACTATGAAATATGGCGGATAAGAATTCATGAGTAATCATAAATACAGCCACGAATTTTTCAAAACTACAAGTGACTAATAGACGAGCGGAGCAGACTACGATTCTTCAATAACAAAAGTTAAGCAGCATCGAGGTTGGACATTCGTATAGTCTGTGCCATCGCAGCCCTCATTCTTGCGTCAAAAAAAAATTTTTTAGTCCTAAGAAAATTTTTGTTTTCATTTCATAGTTCAAAATATGTTTTGCACCAAACAATATTTTTTTCTATGTTCAAAATAAATTATGTATTCAAATTTATGAAAGATCGATTTAAATGAAATGACCAGCCGATTGCAGTTCAATATAATTTTTAATCCAAAAAAAATTTTTTGTTCTGTACAGAAATCGTGAAGAACGAAAAAAGTTTCCAAAATGTTCAAACTGTTGGTATTCACTTTTTTGATGATCGTATTGGTCGCAACCGTTAATGCAATTCCGGATTGTACAGGAAGATGGGTATGTAATTTTAATTATATATATATATATATATATATATATATATATATATATATATATATATAGCATCTCTGATAGATGTCTTAAAATAAACTAAACCAAAAAATTTTTCATAATTAATTATACGAAATTTATATTTTTTAGTGTCACCCGAGTAAAGGTTACGGCTGCTGCGAGGCTTATGTTTGTTCAAACATTTTCAGACAAGGTACTTGTCGGTTTAATTTTCCCTAATAAATGGGAAGTTCATTTTGTTACAAGTTATAGGCAAATGTATCACTTCCGTAATAAATAAACTGAATTTTTCACACAAAAAAAAAATTCACTCACGATAATTTTTTTTCAATCAAAAAATTTTTTGGCAGATGAAATGAAAACCGAAAATTTCTTGAATGAAGTGAAATAATTTTTTGAATTTCATATCTTCAATTAAGAAAAAATTCCTACTCCAAAACCAATTTCTTACTCAGTTCAAAAATAGAATTAGTTAAGTGAAGAATTTGTATTTTTTGGTTTGATCAACTTTTTTCTACCCTAAGTATATTGCTTACTTGACCAAAAAAATATAAATATAAAGTATTTTTGAGCCTCCCGCCTGTGGAGCCGAGTTTTAAGTATTTTTTAATTTCCCTCTGTTTTTTTTCTATTTTCTTTTTTTTTTTGTGAGCCGAAACAAATCAGATTATTTTGTGGGCATCAATTAGACGTTTTATGAGCATAGATGCAAGTACTGAAAACAGAAATAGGTTGTAATTTTCGTCAAGACGTTTTAGAACCGCGAGAATTCTTAAGAAACGCCGAGGCGTGTCTAAACAACTAAGTTTATTGGTTGAGAAGCTTCAAATTTTTTTTATTTAATACTAAAGCGTCTGTAGCCTGAAGAGAAATATTTGTAATATATATTCGTTCATATATTTATTAAATGATTTTTTTTCATTATGGAGATTTGGAATTAATAATCAGTTTTTTTTATTAGCAATATCTTGGTAACATTTTGAGATAATTAGACGTTGTAGCAGGATTTTGGATCGGAAATTTGATTTTCTATAATTTTGATACTTATAAAAATTTATGTGGGATCAATAATTCAGCAAATATAGCCATAAGGAGTTTTTGAATAATAACTGATATTTTTTGAACAATTTTACTAATGGTTCAAATCTCTGTAACTTTTCAAGGAATGATTTTATAGAATTTTTCAATCAGACCAAATTTATAGAAAATTTTAATTCCTACAAATTTGATACCTACTGAAAATGCGGTAAAACTTATATTTTGAAAGATATGGGCATTTTAAGTTTTTGAAACTAAGTTCATTATTTTTTCAATAATTGAACCAATTGTTTAAATCTCTGTAACTTTTTAAGGATTGGTTTTATGAAATTTTTTAATGAGATTAAATTTATAGAAAATTTAATTTCCTACAACTTTGATTCTCATGTAACATGCGCTAGAATCGATAGTTTAGAAGATATGAGCATTTAAAGAATTTGAAAAAAATTCGATATTTTTGAAACAATTCAAAAAATTATTTGAATGCCTATAACTTTTGAACAATTGAATCTACGGTATTTTTTCAGGTGGTAAAATTAATAGGAAATTGAATAACCTTTCCGACGACCCCATACAATATATATTTTTCTCATATATTTTCCGAGATATTACCGATCGAAGCGAAGCTATTAAAAAAATCATCGTTATTTTGTTATTAAATAATAAAAAAACAATTTAAAAAAAAATAAATAAAATGATAAGATCTACGACACGGTTTGTTTACTCAAGATTCAATTTCAGATAAGATGAGCATTTAAGTGATCCAGGGATTCTATCATCACATCGAGTTGTAAAATAACGCGTAGTAAAATAATAAAAATAATAAACAGCCGAGTCAAGCTGAGTAAGAAAGAAAAAGTCACGATAGTTTCTCAACTATATCAGGTAGGGGGTAGGGGAATGTAACTATATAGATATATATGTATATATTACTTCTCTTTGTTGATGTTGCGATAATGAAAAATAATCTCCCGCGGTCGGGTATCAAGGCGCCAGCTAAAACCAAATGGCCAATTCGTGTTTCTAGATTAGCTATGGCACCCCGTTGTCCCACTAAATTGCTATTTCCTCTTTCCGCAGAAGTATTGTTTTGTTTACGCTGGCAGCCCACAGCAATTTTTTTTCAAAAATAAGGATTCAAATTTCAAATTTTTATAGAAGTGTGCAAAAAAAACATATAAATAAATTTTTAATATATATATGTTTTGTCTAGGTCAAAAAACAAAGACGCGATTCCCAGCTCGCACAGATCCGCGAGTTTGCTCAAGGCCTAACTTCGCTTAAATTAAATGAGTCCAAAATACCCGTGTAATATTTCTAAGCACTCGGGCGGTCACTTAAGACTATAAAATATTTTTTTTTTAACTTTTATGTCTTTGACTCATGTGTCGAAGTCCGCGATAGGGACATTACAGTAGCAGACCGACTAAATACTCAAATAGTTCGTAACGCAGGTGCCGGTTCAAGGAATCCCAAAAAATTCAAAAGACTTTTGTTCAACAAACTACTACTTTTTTTTTTTTTTTTAAGTAAAACAGCGGGAGTAATTGATCGAGTGAGAGCGAACGTGGATTGCGTGAGGTGAACAATATTGTTTGGCTTTATTGTTTAACTATAAGCCCAGCGTGTGATCTTACGCCCACGCAGCCAGACAAAATAAAACTATCGTTTTAAATGATGGTTGTGAAGTTAAATTGTCTGATGGGTTATCAATAAATAAAAATTTTTATTGTTTTTAAATGCCGACTATTTGATGAGTATTTTAGTACACTGGTATACTGGAGTACTAGTACCAGTACTGGGATATGTGTTTACTGTAAGCACTTAAGTGACAATGAATGCAATTGCATAATAAATGCTGGTTATAGGATAAGTTATTTTATGTTCTGTCGGTGGTTAGATATGGGTGTAGTCTATGTCTGTAGTAGTGTTGTGTGTTAGTTTATATTGTATGTCGATTGTAACAAAAAATGTCTGCCAGTGGTTCTGGGTTCTGGGTAGTGTGGGCGGTTTTCCGAACTGGAAAATGTATAAACGTGTTTGGTCATTATTTTGTGAGATTTGCTGGTAACAGTTACAATCTTATTAGATATTCTATTGCTCGTTTCCTTGTAAACTATTTTTTCGGAAGTTTACATTCTTTTTTTTTTTATTTACTTTCAAATTATGTCGAGCCATGGAGAGTAAGTATTTGTGTTTATTGTTTGCTACTTTGTGCATTTACTGTTTATAAAAGATTTTAAAATATATTTAGAAAAGTTGAAGGTTTTGCTATTTAATTTTTTAAGCTTAGAAAGTTATTTTGATTTTAAATATTAGAAATCTACTATTATAGGATTTTTGATCATTATTAATCTATATAAGCTTCTAAAGCTGTAAATATTGATTTAATGGTCAAAGTCATTGATTACTTTTTTGTAGAGAATTTGAAGGGCTACAAAAAAGATCTGATACATTTTTTCAATATTTTCAATATTTTAATAATTATCTTAATTTGAAAATTTTTAAATTAGCTATTGCAGGATTTTGATCATCATTGATCTATATAAGCTTCTAGAGCCGTAAATATTGATCTAATGGTCAAAGTTATTGAGTGCTTTTTTGTAGAGAATTTGAAGGGCTACAAAAAATAATTGATAAATTTTTTTGATATTTTCAATATTTTAATAATTATTTTAATTTGAAAATTCATAATTAGCTATTGCAGGATTTTTGATCATTATTAATCTATGTAAGCTTCTAGAGCCTTAAATATTGATCTAGTGGTCAAAGTTATTGAGTACTCTTTTGTAGAGAATTTAAAGGGCTACAAAAAAGATCTGATAAATTTTTTTAATATTTTCAATACTTAAATAATTGTTTCAATTTGAAAATTTATAAATTAGCTATTGCAGGATTTTTGATCATTATTAATCTATAGAAGCTTCTAGAGCGGTAAATATTGATCTGACGGTGAAAATTATTACGTACTTTTTTGTAGAAAATCTAAAGAGCTACAAAAAAAGTCTGTTAAATTTTTTCGATATTTTCAATATTTGAACAATTATTTTAATTTGAAAATTTATAAATTAGCTATTGCAGGATTTTTGATCATTATTAATCTATATAAGCTTCTAGAGCTTTAAATATTGATCTGACGGTGAAAATTAATATGTACTTTTTTGTAGATAATCTAAAGAGCTACAAAAAAGGTCTGATAAATTTTTTCGATATTTTTAATATTTCCCAAGTTATTGTACTTATAAAAAGTATATACTTAACAGTAAATAATTGAATTTTTTAATTGGTCAAAAACCGCAGTACTAATTAGTTAAGTCATAAACTGGGTCCATGGGGCTCTTTCCCATGAATGAATAAAAATGATTTCCGGAATTTCAAAAATAATTTTAAATATCAATTACATGTCATCGTTAATTAAAAATAATTAATGGCATAATAATGAATTGAGGTAATTAAAAAAATATATTTTTAAAAATGAAAAATAAAAATAAACGTGTTGGTGTCTATAAGACCACCTGTAGGACTGACAAGCACCTCAGTAAACCACCAGCAAACCACAGGACGTGGTAATTACCCCGGTAGGGTCTAAATAAATGTTAAAGCCGAGGCGTGTAAGCATGGGGGCTTGCAGACGCTCAAAATACCTCAACTCTTCTCAGCTCTTTTTCACTATGCCTTTGATGGTTTTGCTTTTATTTTAAATAAAACTCGACTCTACTCTGTTTTCTGGTCCCAGGTCTCAGGTTAACACAACAAGCTGAGTTAAGAATGAAAGAGAAAGTACTGGCCAAAGAAACTCTAAAGAGGAACTACTCAGTCTAAAAGTCGAAAAAGGAAGAAGGTGAATAAAAATAAAGATAAAAATTTTTAAAGGAAACAAAGCGGTCTTACCGCATAAGAAAGCACTTAAAGCCAAAGAATCGGTTGGATTTTACCAGACCAGAAGCATAAAGGAGTTAAAATAAAAGTAAAGCGCGAGTAGAATAAGAAGACGAGTTGGGAAGAAGCAAGTGAAGAGGATCGAGAAAAAGATGAGGTGGATCTGCTGAAGAAGGGGATAATCTTGTGGGCACGAGTGCACTGAGCGTGACAGTGGGTGCAACACCACCTGCTCGCTTTTTTTTTTAATTTTTAAATGCCATTTGTCAAAAACAAAAGATCACTTTTATTTTGATAGTAAAGTGTCATTTTTTTGTGAATTTTTGAAAAACGAATTTTAAAAATAAAATTGACTATTCGATTATTGGCTACTAATTCAAACTCTTCACTTACATAAACATTTAAATCTACATACAGCAATTATATAACCAACCACTATTTGCATACTTTTGTTTTTATCTAGAGTTCAATAGGTTTTGATCTATAACGCGTTAGTTTGTTTGTTCAAAGAACTATTTTTGTTAATATTAGACCGGAAATTGACTCGTTGATAAAATTGTTAGCGTCAACGATTTGCAGTAGATATGGGCATTTGAAGTTTTTGAAAACCAATACAATATTTTTTATAGAATTGAACTTATTGTTTAAATCTCTGTAACTTTTTAAGGATTGATTTTATGGAATTTTTATTAGCATTATCTTGGTAACTTTTTGAAATAATTAGACGTTGTAGCAGGGTTTTGGAACGGAAATTTGATTTTCTATAATTTTGATATTTATAAAAATTTATGTGGGATCAATAATTTAGCAAATATAGCCGTAAGAAGTTTTTGAAAAATAACTGATATTTTTTGAACAATTTTACTAATTGTTCAAATCTCTGTAACTTTTCAAGGAATGATTTTATACAATTTTTCAATCAGACCAAATTTATAGGAAATTTTATTTCCTACAACTTTGATATCCATAAAAAGTGCGATAAAACTTGTACTTTAAAAGATATGGGCATTTTAAGTTTTTGAAACTAAGTTCATTATTTTTTGAATAATTGAACCAATTGTTTAAATCTCTGTAACTTGTTAAGGATTGGTTTTATGAAATTTTTTAATGAGATTAAATTTATAGAAAATTTAATTTCCTACAACTTTGATTCCCATGTAACATGCGCTAGAATCGATAGTTTAGAAGATATAGGCATTTAAAGAATTTGAAAAAAATTTCGATACTTTTGAAACAACTCAACAAATTGTTTGAATGCCTATAACTTTTGAACAATTGAATCTACGGTATTTTTTCAAGAGATGAAATTAGTAGGAAATTAAATAACCTTTCCAATGACCCCATACAATATATATTTTTCTCAAAAATTTTCCGAGATATTGCCTATCGAAGCAAAGCAATCAAAAATTTATCGTTGACGAGAGATAGAAGATCGATAGAAACGAGTTGGGATGAAGCAAGTGAAGATCTGCTGAAGAAGGGGATAATCTTGTGGGCACGAATGCACTGAGCGTGACAGTGGGTGCAACACCACCTGCTCGCTTTTTTAAAATTTTTAAATGTCAAAAATTTTTTAAAAAATAAAATTGACTATTCGACTATTGGCTACTAATTCAAACTCTTCACTCACACAAACATTTAAATCTGCATACAACAATTATATTACCAACCATTAGTTTGTTATTTATCTGAATACACGGAAGTATTTTATTTAACAACTGAAACCAACAGTAGGCGTAACAAATAATTTACTTATCCTTAACATCAACTAAACTCAAGAAAAAAAATAAAAAAAAATGTAACATGATCCTCGGGAATTAAAGAACCTAAAAATTCCCAGGGAATTCGCGTGGTTTTATCGGTCGTGTAATCAGAGACACTAATAAAAATTTATCATAATAAAATATTTAAATAATTAATTTATAAATTATTAAAAGTCGTAAAAAAATAATAATAACAACAACGAACTCTCACTTGAATTTTTTTGGTTATTTTTTTTCGGCCCCAAGAAGTAAATCGGTTACACTCGATTACCGAGTAATTCACTGGAAAAGGAATTCTCGAAGAATTTATCGTCAGTAAGAATATTTACGGTTTGCTGGTATGAATATTCAGTACAGCGAGTTGTCGGTTGGGTATGGGCTGTATTCTTTTATGTGCTTCTCTGGCAAGCTTCCTTATATTTAATAATATGCCGGCTCCCGAGATACATACACACAGCATACATAAGTAAGTAAGTAAAGAATAAAACCTGGTCTTGCTCATCCTGGACCTCAGACCGGTCAAAGGTTAATGAAACATCGTGAAAAAACCTTTTAAATAAAAAATATAAATAAAATTCCTTACACATTTACTGAGCCCCGTCGTATCGAGCTCTTGAGCTCTGCAGAAGGTGAAATGCCACGCGCTTTAGAAAGTTTTTTTTAAATTATTCACCAACCGACGGTATTTGCGCCAATAATTGTAACTCGTAAATTATTGGGAAATTTTTTTTTATAATTTATTTTTTATGGGTAGAAGTGGGGGGGGGGGGGTGATTGCATCTGACTGATGAAAAATTAAATGTGATGCAAAATAAATTACTGCTGATTTTTAAAATTTTTTTCTTTGAAAAAATAATATTTTAATTAGTGACATTGAAAATGTTAATTAATTAATTTTCTTATAAAAATTTCATCAAAATTACTATTTAGTCACCAAATTAAAATTTTTTAGCCCGGTGTTAATTTTCAAATTTTTCAAAAAAGTTTTGATCCGGCCCAACTTATCCCATATGTCCATTTTCGCCCTATAGGATTTTTTAAAAAATTCTTAAGACCATTTGTCAGCCTACTATTTTTTTTCCCAAAAAAATTCCATGTATTTCATCCCTTTTTCTCCATTTTTATTTTGAGCACACCAGGGTGTGCATAAAATTAATTTTCTAAATATGATTTATTTTTAACGCCGCTTAAATAAAGTTATTCGAGATCTAAATTTAAATGTATCTTTAGTCACCAATATTTATGTTCATGTTCCAAATACATCTGTACATACAAATATATATATATATATTAAACGCACTAATGAAATTAGACAATAAAAGAAATTTAGATCCGGCCCAACTTATCCCATATGTCCATTTTCCCCATACAGAATTTTTTCAAAAATTCTTCAGACCATTTGCCAGCCTACGATTTTTTTTCCCAAAAAAATTCCATGTATTTCATCCCTTTTTCTCCATTTTTATTTTGTGCACACCAGGGTGTGCATAAAATTAATTTTTTAAATTTGATTTATTTTTAACGCCGCTTAAATAAAGTTGTTCGAGATCTAAATTCTAATGTATCTTTAGTTACCAATATTTGTGTTCATGTTCCAAATACATCTATATATATATAACTCTATATATATTAAGCGTACTAATGAAATTAGACAATAAAAAAAATTTAGATCCGGCCCAACTCATCCATTTTCGCCATGTAAAATTTTTTTTTAAATTCTTAAGACCATGTGCCAGCCTACTATTTTTTTTCGCAAAAAAATTCCACGTATTTCATCCCTTTTTCTCCATTTTTATTTTGTGCACACCAGGGTGTGCATAAAATTAATTTTCTAAATATGATTTATTTTTAACGCCGCTTAAATAAAGTTGTTCGAGATCTAAATTTAAATGTATCTTCAGTTACCAATATTTATGTTCATGTTCCAAATACATCTATATATATATATATATATAAATATATATATGTTAATCTTACCAATGAAATTCGACAAGAAATTTTTTTTTTTTCCGAAAACGTGCGAGTACTTAACATATCTATACTTCTGTATAATATATTTTATGTTAAAGTTCAAGTTAATCTGTAGATGATTTACCTCCGACACGCTATTTTCGTGTAACCGTTGATTTACGCCGCTAATTAACTTTTCAAAAATTACCATAATGTACTGGGCCCTCTACCCACGTTTATTCCACTCGCTACTAAAATAATTATTTTATTATTTATTTAAAAGTAATATCGTCCCACAACTAAAGCCCTTTAGAATTTTCTAAAATCATTTTTTTATGGTCCAAAAAAAAAAAAAAAAAAAAAAAGTCTAAGCAAATAAAAAGGAAATATTTAAATTTTTTTAACGATGTTTACTTAAAGCCTCCACTAATGCGATTTTAAAATATTAAATCCATCACGCGATGCTAGTTATATATATATATACATACATATATATATTTATAGTCTTCATTTAAATTCTATTCCCTCGTATTAGATTCCCTTGTAATTTAAAAAATTAATCTTTTGCGTGTATAAAATACTTAAAAAATAATTATTTAATTAAATGTAAATATTTAATTTAAAAAAAAAACATTTTTATTTAGCGGCTATAAATAAAAAATTTTTTTACTGCTGCCAAATTGCTGTTTGAAGTATATGGACTTTTACTGCCTTGCACACTAAAAAAGGGGCAAAAGTCGAAGGCTTGAAAAAATATTGAGTCTAAAAAATTTAAATATCCGACTTTTGAAAAATTTTCCAGACCAAGTTCGTAAAAAAATTTAAAGCTACTTTTTTTTTTTATTTATAAGAACACCATTGTCCGAACATAAGAGTGTGCGTCAGGTAAAAATCCTTGAGTTTATCGTAAAAAATTTTTAAGAGCTAATGTAAAATAAAAGTATCTGAGCAAGAATATAAAAGACAAAGAGACAGTGACGTTTAAAAGCCTGTTGATTGACGGGTTTAATCGTCGCAACGAGCAAGGCTGTAGTCGCGTCGCCGGGTTTCAGGACACCCGAGATAAGCATATCCTACCTCTACCTCTACCTACCTCTTTAATAGAATGCCCGTAGCATAAAAAAGTTTTTAAATAAAACTAGGATCCGTACAAGAGACGATGTACTGAAGACAAAGACGGCAAAAAGCCAGCATTCCTAGACTGGCCCCGAGGGATATCTTCGGCCGTAAAAACGTTTTACCAAAAAGACCGATAAGTCTACGGGTTCTGGTCTCTGATCTTCACGCTCGACATTTAGGACATCCGTCCAGCTATTTATCCACATCGACATTCACATTCACCTCCGTCTAACCGACGACGTCCACATGGAAAGGATGAAGGCTGCCTCTGGATGAAAGGTAATCGTTGTCCCCAGGCATCGAACCCATCAACTGTCCGTCCCAACATAGACACACGTGCTGCCACGCTCCGACGATCCCCACCCACATAAGAGGATTTTAAATGGACCCGATGGTTTTTTGCTCTGCTTCTTACCCCAAGTCAGGGAATTATTCTCGACCGTAGCTGAGTTATTGTTCGAGCTGTTGCAAGGAAGCGTAGTAATTCACCATGACTTGGTTGATAAAATACATTATTTTTAGCTTGTTTATTGTCGGGGCTAGATGACGAAGCTGGATGATTTGTGGTTTGTTTGCCCCGAGCGATACTAATGCTTCGTTTAATTTAAATGCCAAGCTCATTCAACTTACCTTTACGATTGTTCATTACTTTCATCAAGGCTTAATGTCTCGTGCCTCGGCTCTGCCTCTACTCAGTCTCTTACCACCCCGAGGTACTGCTGGTACTGGAGCTAAATTTTTTTATGGGTTCATTAGCGACAATCTTAATTTTTTATTACAGAAGCCATTATTCCAGAGTTTACGGTTCGTTTAAATTGATAATAATTATAAATAACCTGTAAGATAAATTATTTAAGTGGAATTCGGGTTGGGTTCACTTGATAATTTCTCTGGGTTAACATACTGTGATTACAAAAAAAACCAAAACCAGTACAAAGTTATGAAGTTACGAAAAAAAGGCGCCTTGCAATAATTGCCTGAAGGCGAAATTGTGCGTGTCTTGCTCTCGATAAGAGCAGTGAAGCTGGTAGGAGTAGGAGACCCGGTCGTTACGACTTCACGCTGACTTTAGCACGAGGTACAAACTAAATTTTTTAGCCGTGAGGCGTTCGTGCAAATGAAACGCGATCGACGAGGGCGGCGAGCGTTCTTTCGCTGAGACGATTTTGCCAGAGGGTTTGTACGCAAAACACAACTGTAACCAGTGAGAAACTAACCTGGGAACGGTGAGCCAACAAAACCAGGAAATTATTATCGTCTATTTTATGAGCACGCACTTTGTTTTTTGTCTCGAAATTTCGCCAATTGGGTATTCAAATAGTGGAGCCTTTGGTTTGAGCCTAATACTGTTTAATTGCCGTGGGACGAGAGCTGGCAGCATCAGCCGAAGGCTTGTGCGACAGCGGAATTCCACTCTCTAAACATGAATTAGTGGAAATTGAATTAATTACGTTAGTGAAGCAGTATTCACTTTATAATCAGTGTATTTAAATAACAAATTAGTGAATTCTCACTAATAAATTTAGTACTTTAATTTTCACTAGCAAATTAGTGATTTTCACTACTGAACTAGCGATATTTTCATAATTTCTACAAGTGAAACTGTTATTCACTTCTTAATTTATGAATTTCACAATTTCACTAATAACTTTAACTAGCAAATAATTAAATATTTTACTAGATATAAATATAATTAATAATTATGGTGGTATTTTTAAAAATTTTAATAAAAAACTTTCAAAATAAAAAAAAATAGAAGTACAGAACAATAATATATTTATATGAAGAGTACGTCAATCATAACATCACGGATTTTTTATTTCTTCATCAGTTATTGTTTGGTATCATAACGAATATACTATTTACACTCACGCGAGCACATGCGTAGGTCAGCGCAGTGGATAGCATCAAAGACTTTGAATCGGAAGGATGCAGGTTCGAGCCCAGCAGTCACCGGGATTTTTTCATCAATCAAAATCATGTATACTTCCTCTAAGTAATGATTCTAATACATTAATCACATTTCGGATCTAATTACAAGTGTCTTATATTTTTTTTCGCAATATAATATTTTTTTTCACCGATGAAATCAGTGGATTCCCATATTCACTTTTCAATTTAGTGGATTCTCATATTCACTTATCAAATCAGTGAATTCCAATATTCACATATTCATTTAGTGAATATTCACTAATTCTGCGTGGTACGATTGTAGCATTGACAATTAGTGAATATTCACTTATCAAATCAGTGAATTCCAATATTCACATATTCATTTAGTGAATATTCACTATTTCTGCGC
This sequence comes from Microplitis mediator, assembly GCF_029852145.1. Lineage (NCBI taxonomy): Eukaryota > Metazoa > Arthropoda > Insecta > Hymenoptera > Braconidae > Microplitis > Microplitis mediator. The sequence goes on from NC_079977.1 coordinate 1,903,708, forward strand.
GGTACGATTGTAGCGTTGACAATTAGTGAATATTCACTTGAAATTAGTGAAAAATGACTAATTCATTTTTAGAGAGCATCCTGATACATAACATCAACTCAATCCTCAAACATTTGGGTAACGATTCAATGACAGCCATCACTAACAACCAGGAATGCATGAGAGGTTGTTTAAAATTCATTACGACACACCAATAAGGAGCCAGTATCTCATGAGATCGATACGAATGTTGCGTAGGCCTTCTTATCCAGTTGGTCATGATCATACGGGTGTGAAACCCGCCCGCTTATTCCCAGAACCAGTATCATGAATACCAAGTCAATGTCCTAGGATATTGTTCCTCATCAGCATGAACCCATCAATCTCCATAACTAAAACTAATAATCCAGTGTTACTTCTTGATTGGCTGATAGGACACTGGAAAGCTTATCTCCGATCTCTCAAGTTAACATGCTTGACCTACTCAATTCTATTTCCTACAATTCACAACCGATTAATCTCAACGCGAATAAGTCTAAAACACACACACACGCACATACACACATGCCAACATGCTGAGAGATCAGCAATAAAACTAGGAGCAGCAAATCATGTGGGCGAGTTTTGATTACGAGAACTGATGCAGGCGCCCGGCAAACCGGGATTGGCAAGTTGCCTAGTTGTGAAGTAGCTGCCAGTAAGCAAAACCAAAAACAAGAAGAAGTAGATAGAAAAAAAAAAACGGCAAGCCAGTGACACATAAGGTATGTGCCAGCTATTTCGCGAGAACGTGTGCCTTGGGGCGGAAGTAGACTCGAGCACGTTTTCTCCCAGTAGGTGGTCATGGAAACCTCGAAACGTCCTGCAGTACCCGCCGGCTGTCCAGCCAGCAGCCAACAAAGCTCGACAACCCAGACTTTATCGAAAACATGTAGCACGTTGTAGAATACGTTACGCGAGAATAGAATGGCATCCGAGCTGGACCGCCTACGCTACCTGAGCCCAGCTTGCTATTGTCATCTACGGCACACAATAATATTTAATACCTCGATGCGATTCTTTTGAATTAAATACAGACGCTGACGGTAGGCACGCGCCACACGCTGTGATAACGACCTTGTCTGACCGGAACATCTTGACCATTTCCAGTTACAGTAAATTTATTCCGTCTAAAAACTTAAAGCCTTCTTTTAATGCTGCCTCAGGCAACTTTTCCAGCCGCTTTGTGCTCAGTCGAAATCTAAGGCATACGTTCAATCCAAATGAGCATTGAAAAGCTACTTTTTGGGACATAATTATTGTAGAAGCTTGGAATAGACCTACTTAGACTTACAAAGGCTTGAATTGAACCTACTTAGACTTATGGAGACGTAATTAGACCTACTTGGACATAAATCGTGAATCGACCGAAACTAGACTTAACAGAAGGCAGGACTTGCAAGGAATACTACGAAAGGGAAAAGGTAAAATGGTTGAATTCGCGGACTACTGGAGAATTGATGCAAGTGGTCAGTCATCTCTCCCGTGGGCTAATGATACCCAAGGGTATATTGGGCCCCACAGGCAGACTGGGACTAACAGAGGGTCGATTTAAAAAATTCTAAGGCTAGTAAAAAATTGATGCAAGTGATCCTGCGATTTCATCAGTACTCTCTAAACATGAATTAGTGAAAATTTCATTAATTACGTTAGTGAAGCAGTATTCACTTTATAATCAGTGTATTTAAATAATAAATTAGTGAATTCTCACTAATAAATTTAGTACTATAATTTTCACTAGCAAATTAGTGATTTTCACTACTGAACTAGCGATATTTTCATAATTTCTACAAGTGAAACTGTTATTCACTTCTTAATTTATGAATTTCACAATTTCACTAATAACTTTAACTAGCAAATAATTAAATATTTTACTAGATATAAATATAATTAATACTTATGGTGCTATTTTTAAAAATTTTAATAAAAAACTTTCAATATAAAAAAAAAATAGAAGTACAGAACAATAATATATTTATATGAAGAGTAAGTCAATCATAACATCACGGATTTTTTATTTCTTCATCAGTTATTGTTTGGTATCATAACGAATATACTATTTACACTCACGCGATCACATGCGTAGGTCAGCGCAGTGGATAGCATCAAAGACTTTGAATCGGAAGGATGCAGGTTCGAGCCCAGCAGTCACCGGGATTTTTTCATCAATCAAAATCATGTATACTTCCTCTAAGTAATGATTCTAATACATTAATCACATTTCGGATCTAATTACAAGTGTCTTATATTTTTTTTCGCAATATAATATTTTTTTTCACCGATGAAATCAGTGGATTCCCATATTCACTTTTCAATTTAGTGGATTCTGATATTCACTTATCAAATCAGTGAATTCCAATATTCACATATTAATTTAGTGAATATTCACTAATTCTGCGTGGTACAATTGTAGCATTGACAATTAGTGAATATTCACTTAAAATTAGTGAAAAATCACTAATTCATAATTAGAGAACACGCCTTTGTAAGTCTAAGTTGGTTCATTTTAAACTTTTGGAAGTGATCATGTCCTAGAAAGTCTAATGTAGATTTTCGATGCTCATTTAGGTTCAAAGCATGCCTTCAATTTCGATTCTGGTTGATGCAAACAAAGCGCCAGCTAATAACCGCACTGCTCATCGGCAATTTACTGAGGCAGGTTCAGTGCATCGTAAATAACTGCATTGGTTAGTTTCTGTATGGTTATAGTGCGAAACCAGTAATCGAGAGCCGTCTAATTCCATTGCAGGTTCTCCGATGTGACTTGCATTAGGCAGCTGTTTGCCAACGTAAATTATCAATCGTCAAAACTCTAGTTCCACATATCGCGTGTTTGCCATTCGGCTCCCAAGTGATTTTTACTAGTGTCTAGTCTTGTATGCGATTAGACCAAACCCGGGGGCTCACGTGTTTTAAAAATTAAAAAATTATTATGCCTGAGTAACTTCTTCGGCAGCTGTCCTTGAGCTAGATGGCACTGGCCAGTCCACTGTCCAGATTTTCAATCACCTGCAGTAAATAACAACAATAGCAGCAGCAATGAGAATACTTGAGTAAGAAGTTGTCGGGTCGGAGCAGAATAAGAATAAGAACAAGAACAAGAACAAAGAAACTGATGAAAGGGATCAAGTTTTTCGCCACCGCAATTCATTTAATTTCGCAGCCACGTGCTCAATACTGATGACATTGATCACATTGATCGATAAACCGTCATCGTAAGATCAGAATCCGGTATTCCAGAGGCATGTTTTTTAACCCGACCGGATGTTTCGATCTCCCGGGACTCGGGACATAGTTGATTACTTGGTATTGTGTATCAGTCCCGGAGGTCATTGATTTATTAATTACACTTTTTATCATTTATCCGTGATCGTGATGAAATGAAACATTCAAAAACTCATGTACTTTTAATAACAAATATTTCCTTGTTAAAACGTGACGTGACTTTTGTTGACAAGATTTAAAATACTGAGATGATGGCATCGTTTTACATTTATTTAATGATAGTCTGAATAAAATATACCATTTTGGATTCGTTGTATAACGATGTCTTTCAACGCAATTTATATTAAATCCTACTGCGATCGGACGACCAGAGCAATATCTGAGTAAAACGAGTATCTCATCCATAAATGCAGATATTAAATATGCCTGAGTGGTTAAATAAATTTTTAACAAGGGAAAGTTTGCCATCTTCCTTTGATGTTCGTTAGGATCGACAGCGGCTTTGGTTAATTTTTGAACGCGGCTCAATATTTAATGGCCAAAGTTCTCTTGAAAGTTTCCGCGGATTCGCGATTTGAGGATTCGCGGCCGTGATGGCCAATTTGACGAGTCAATTTCGATGCTGAGGACTTGGATATCTTGGTCTCGGAATTGTGGCTCGAGAAGTTTAATATATATTGGGTGGACATTATATTAGTGAGCCACGGCGACGGAGAGACGGAGATAAATTTTCCAATTAATGTCACGCAGCTGGATACCAACACACTCCGGGGAATATACGCTGGATAATATAACATATAAATTCACATCTATGGGATGAATTATTGCGTGGATTGAACCCGATCGGTACAGCAAAATACTGTATATATGTATACGTATATACGCTGCCATAAAGTCCCACAATTCATTCTTCGATGAAGATAAAACTAATAATTAATTATGAGTTATAAATAATATTTTTCCAAAATGAAATGTTATAATTTTATGTGCTGCTATAATTCATTTTCTCACTTATAACTTATAAATAATATTTTTTTATGTTTACTTGATAAATTATTCAATTTTATTGCTCAGCGAAGGGGAATGCCCTTAGGAACAAAATCTCAGAAATATCGATTTTATTCCGACGGCTGTAACTTGGGTCCAAATTGTCGTAAAATTATTTTGAAAATTTCATTTCAAAGCTCCAAGTGTGTTCTTTAAAATGCCGGCAGTTGTTTTTATGAAAAAATTTTTTTTACAAAGTTATTGGTCATCAGAATTAAAAAATCGAAATTAGGTCTTTTTTGTTTTTGGACGTTTTGAGTTAAAAATCAATTGTTTTGCTGAAATTTAATGACTTCGGTGAATAATTTGAAATTTCGGCTCCAAAACAAATTTTTTTTCCTTGTAAAGTCCAATTTTTTGCAAAATCACTCAGTTTAATTTTATAAAAATAAGACAAATTATTTTGAAAATTTAATTAAAAAGCTTGAAGTGTCTTTTTTGAGATGCCATCAGTTTTTTTTTATGAAAAAAATTTTTCTACAAAGTTATTGGTCATCAAAATTAAAAAGTTGAAATTTCGAAATTAGGTCTTTTTTGTTTTTGGACATTTTGAGTTAAAAATCAATTTTTTTTGCTGAAATTTAATGACTTTAGTGAATAATTTGAAGTTTCAGCTTCAAGCCAAATTTTTTTTTCCTTCTCAAGTCCATTTTTTTTGCAAAATCGTTCAGTTTAATTTTTTAAAAATGAAACAAATTATTTTAAAAATTTAATTCTATGAAAAAAATTTTTTTACAAAGTTATTGGTCATCAAAATTAAAAAATGAAATTTCGAAATTTGGTCTTTTGTGTTTATGGATATTTTGAGTTAAAAATCAATTTTTTTGCTGAAATTTAATGACTTCAGTGAATAATTTGAAGTTTCAGCTTCAAAACAATTTTTTTTTCCTTCTAAAGTCCGTTTTTTTTCAAAATCGCTCAGTTTAATTTTTAAAAAATGTGACAAAAATTATTTTTAAAATTTAATTTAAAAGCTTGAAGTGTCTACTTTGAGATGCCGTCAGTTTTTTTTATGGAAAAAATTTTTTACAAAGTTATTGGTCATCAAAATTAAAAAATCGAAATTAGGTCTTTTTTAATTTTGGATATTTTGAGTTAAAAATCAATTTTTTTGCTGAAATTTAATGACTTCACTAAATTCTTTGAAGTTTCAGCTTCAAAATAAATTTTTTCACCCTCTAAAATCCATTTTTTTTTATACTACTCAGTTTAATTTTTAAAAAATGAGACAAAAAAATTTAGCTTCGTAATTCCGGAACACGAAATCAGAAAGTGTACATTCTAAATACAGAATTACAATTTTTTTCATCACCGTCCGATCATTTCTCACCGAGATATCATGATTTAAAAAATCCCCCTCCCTCACGTCAGCTGATTCCGCGGATAAGAAGTAAATATTTTATAAAATATAAATAAATGACACCTACGCAAAAAAATATATAACCAATGGGTCAACATAAACCACGCCCACATATAAACATTAAATGCTAATCAATATATCAACATGCACGGTCATTTCTAATTAACAAGATAAGAATCGGCAACGTGGGTGAGAAGAATCGGTTCAATTCCACGGACTGATGGCAAAGCAACTTGGTCACTCCTGGTCTGCATATCGTACAAGACATTGCTGTCTTATCAATTCATATCGTCGTTTCAGTCACGCGTATCAGTCTGTTTAATTTTAATTGCACGATACACAATTTATCCATTTGTATCTAAATATATACACATATATAAGTATCTCTATGTAATTGTGCATTACAGCAGTGTGTCAATTAAGCGATTTTTAATTACGCAATTAATTAGAGTCAGTAAAATTTTTTCCCAACAAAAAAGTCAATGCAGGTCACGGGGCTGCGATTATTTGCCGCAATTTGTCATTACAAATAAATCGAGCGGTTTTCTATAAAATTAATTGTTCGATCTAGACACCGATCTAATTAGTAAATGGAAGGAAATGCTCTAGATCCAGTTGCTGATCGCTAATGACAACCAGACGGTGATTGATACAGCGATCAAGTTTTACTGTCAGTACAATTAAAATTACTGCTATTACGCTATTAATTAGTGATCGAAATCGTGATCGGGATCGGGATCGGGATCGGGATCGTGATCAATCGATGCTCGCTCTATGATTTAGAACTAATAAAGCTGAGTGGATGCTGTAGTTGAAAGGAAGGTGTAACTACTTTAAAATGTTTTGAATGATGATTGTAAGCATTGATGATAATTCATAATGATTTTACTGGAAAGATCTAGATATGAAAACCGGCTTAACCATCTCGCGCGTTCAATGATTTAATACCTGGCACGCGCGCACTTATATGTCGAGGTGTGTGTGCGTGGATATAATGTCAGATGTGCACTTGGTTATTTAACATTTTGTATGATGCACGATCGCACAATCTTAAGCCGCTTTCACGTTATTCAATTTTACGCACCTGATTACCTGATTATCGAACATTAAAAGCTGCTAATTGATTCCTCTGTTTTCATAAATTTTTTTATTATATTTATTAGGGTCGTTAAAAATTAAATTTTCTCGGATTAAGTGCAGAATCCTGGTGTAGAATCCCTGCAGGATATTTTTGTAAAAATTCTTGGAGCATCGCAGCCAAATTATCTGAAGTACCGGTAGCGTTTTCTTACACTTCAACACTGATCCTGTTGACGCAGTGTCGAAGTCATCAACTTCACGAGGCAGTAAATAATTTCTGGCTTCTTCCTCTCCTGGCAAATTTTCGACGCTGCTCTCCGCAATGGCCTCTTAATTTGGATTTTTTTTTTTTGAGTAAAAGAACACGTGCCGCAAGACGATCGAAGTTCATTTTTCGATACAATCGCGTTTTTTGGAAATATCTCATGAAATATGCAGATTAAAGGAAAAAATCATGGGAACAATTTTGTAGGAAATTAAATTTTTGACAAAAAAGGTCTTATTTATTTTTTTTATAAAATGTGTATTTATGAAGATATTTTGAAAAAACTTTTTTTAGATCTTATGAATTGAGCGTTTTAAGGATTACAAATTTTGAAAATGAAATTTTTCAAATATATAGAAACTATAACAGGCATTAATGATTGATATGTTACGAGTTACGAAGTTGTCTATATTTAAGAAAAAACGTTATTTTTGACATTCGTTATCCTTAAAATGCTCAATTGATGATCTTAAAAAAGTTTTTTCAAAATATCTTCATAAATACACATTATATGAAAAAAATGAACATGACCTTTTTTGTCAAAAATTTAATTTCCTACAAAATTGTTCCTATGAGTTTTTCCTTTAATCTGCATATTTCATGAGATATTTAAAAAAAACATTTGTAATCCTTAAAATGCTCAATTGATAAGATCTAAAAAAGTTTTTTCAAAATATCTTCATAAATACACATTTTAAAAAAAAAATAAACATGACCTTTTTTGTCAAAAATTTAATTTCCTACAAAATTGTTCCTATGATTTTTTCCTTTAATCTGCATATTTTATGAGATATTTCCAAAAAACGCGATTGTATCCAAAAATGAACTTTGATCGTCCTGCGGCACGTGTTTTTTTTACTTAAAAAGAAAAAACCAAATTCCCCAGGTATTGTTTCACTAAAAAGAAGTTTTTTATAGGGCGGCTGAGAAAATTTAATTTTTAACGACCACCCTAATATTCATACTCGAAATCCATTGGGAAATCATTCTTACGTAATAATTTATGTGTATTTGAGTGAAAGTATCATCAAATTATTTATTTCGAGTCGGAAATTAGTAGTAAACAATCGAATTTTCGGTTTTCGACCCGAAAATTTCCAGAGTTTAATTTTTTCAGCGAAATTTCAGGAGTAGTTCGAGAAAACTGGACTTTGAAAAGTATCCCCATAAAAATATATGTATATATATATGTTTATATTAGTATACTATTTGTGTAAACATATAAGAAGCCATAAAAAAATTTTTATATGATACAAAAAAATTAAACGGGAGAAAAGCAATAAAAGTAGCAATCAAAAAACAGAAATTGGAATGAGGCAATAGGGGGCCTCAGTTTAATTTAATATCTTTGTCCAATAAAGTGTAGAAAGCGATAAATTAAATATAAGGAGTCGACGATGGGTGGACAAGCATCTCATTCGTTAATTACCCAACTCCCTTGTTCATTGATATCAACATTTTATCGCAATAAGCTCGATCACACTGCTCAGCACAGTGGGCGTCTTACACTTAATAAGAACCTTCAGCCCGGCACATATATATCTCATTAATATTATAATATTTATACATATCCACAAGCTTGTCATTATTTGGGATCAAAACACGGGCTTATGACAGGAGAAAATATCGAGGGTAGAAAATTCAAGCAGATCTATCTTGAAAAATGATGTGTACAAGTGGACTCGTTAATCTTGGTCTCTTCGACATCAGGAGACGTCATCGCTGGTTTAAAAGCCTTGAAATCCCGTGAGCCGGACAGAGACAACGAGTGTAAAAGTCCTTTTTGGCCTCGTCTACTCGGTGTCCTTAGCAAGTTGAGATGAAAAAAGGCAACTGGGCACCCTGGGACCACCAGGAACAGTAGCCGGTAGCCGGATCTCCGAATAAAGGATCATTATTCAGTGGTTCAATTAAAGGCCTCGCAAGTAGTTCTCTAATTCGGTCGGTGAGCCAGAGGTTATCCCGATATCTTAATGGCGATTGCACTCAGGTGGGTCTCTTTTCATTTGGGGATTCGCCAAACCACTCACATGCTACGAACACGGTCATGCTAATATGTATGGAGATTTATTTATGTATAGGTTATAGATAGAAAGAGATGATGGGCAACAGAGGAACGAGCGTGGGCGCAACCCACTATCGATCTCACGGGCTCCCAGAACAGACTCTCCTTCACGAGTAGTTTACCAGAGCAAAATAGTCTGGGTGGTCTTTTTGAGAGAGCAGCATTTCGTCATATGTTCTCTTCTGTCATTCATTAATCATTATTAACGATCGACTTAAGTGTAATGATTTTCGTACGTTGACAAAAAAATCCTGTATTTGGCGAGCAATTTTTCCGATCTGCGAACCTGCAAACCTGCAAGTTGTAACGATGTTAGAAAAAATAACAAATTGGTGACATCGATTCGTGAGTTCATTGAGCAAAAAGTAACAGCTTTTTGTGGTGGATCGGGTACTGGCTGGTGGCCAAAAAAAGAACCGTTGGTCATAATGCCTTCGAGGAAGGTCTGCCGATGGGAATCGAGCGAATGTGACATTTAGCGGGTCCATTTGGTCGTGCCATCACGCGCAGAGGGTCTTTAGCTCGTGGATCCTCGGTTCAGCTGCTCGCCGAACGGATCCGTGAGGAATTCGCTAAAAGACTCGATCGAGCTGAATCCTGCCAGCTGTTGATCGTAATCGTAATCGATAGGACAATTATCAGCAATTGCAGTGAGATAGCAAATGAATAATGACAGCTAATTAATTAGGTGGGGCCATTTCTGGCAAAAAGCCTGGGCTACTCTCTAAACATGAATTAGTGAAAATTTCATCAATTACGTTAGTGAAGCAGTATTCACTTCATAATCAGTGTATTTAAATAACAAATTAGTGAATTCTCACTAATAAATTTAGTACTATAATTTTCACTAGCAAATTAGTGATTTTCACTACTGAACTAGCGATATTTTATGATTTCTACAAGTGAAACTGTTATTCACTTCTTAATTTATGAATTTCACAATTTCACTAGTAACTTTAACTAGCAAATAATTAAATATTTTACTAGATATAAATATAATTAATAATTATGGTGCTATTTTTAAAAATTTTAATAAAAAAACTTTTAAAATAAAAAAAAATAGAAGTACAGAACATTAATATATTTATATGAAGAGTACGTCAATCATAACATCACGGATTTTTTATTTCTTCATCAGTTATTGTTTGGTATCATAACGAATATACTATTTACACTCACGCGATCACATGCGTAGGTCAGCGCAGTGGATAGCATCAAAGACTTTGAATCGGAAGGATGCAGGTTCGAGCCCAGCAGTCACCGGGATTTTTTCATCAATCAAAATCATGTATACTTCCTCTAAATAATGATTCTAATGCATTAATCACATTTCGGATCTAATTACAAGTGTCTTATATTTTTTTTCGCAATATAATATTTTTTTTCACCGATGAAATCAGTGGATTCCCATATTCACTTTTCAATTTAGTGGATTCTCATATTCACTTATCAAATCAGTGAATTCCAATATTCACATATTCATTTAGTGAATATTCACTAATACTGCGTGGTACGATTGTAGCATTGACAATTAGTGAATATTCACTTATCAAATCAGTGAATTCCAATATTCACATATTCATTTAGTGAATATTCACTAATTCTGCGTGGTACGATTGTAGCATTGACAATTAGTGAATATTCATTTATCAAATCAGTGAATTCCAATATTCACATATTAATTTAGTGAATATTCACTAATTCTGCGTGGTACGATTGTAGCATTGACAATTAGTGAATATTCACTTAAAATTAGTGAAAAATTATTAATTCATTTTTAGAGAGTATGGGTTGGGTCCAGATTGTAACGTCAGCAAGTCATAGTAGGGGTAATTAATTAAGAGAGCGAGGTTTTGAAACTGGGGCGTGGGCTTGTCTCCATTTGGGCGACCACCTAGAGGACCGTGTTCCTTTCTAATGAAATTTAGCTGGCGTGTTTTGTCGTCTTGGTCACGACCGCGGACTGCTCATGTCTTTGGTATTAAAAAGAGGCGAGTGAATAAGAAATCGATGTATGATTCATCTCAGTGAGCAGCTTATTTATTTAGCCTGGCATAATATTAACAACTCTGCTGGGTAATTGTACAGAGAAGGTTTTTTAACCTCGCGGCTGTCTTTGAGCGACGATCTGTCATCAACAACCGGGTAAATAAACCCGCGCCAACATAGTAGTTACTGACAAAAAAGAGTTTGTTACTCGGAGATACTGCTGGGGCGTAGGTTTTAAACTTGGCGGAGGAGTTTTAGTTTTAGTAACCTACGCTCGAACCCGCCCTTGAATTGAGTTGCCTCCAGGCTGAATTTGATGACCGGATGCTAATTTTAATCCCCGCCATCGCTGGTCTTCTCATCTGCGAGCCATCACCGCGAGGAATTAATTCAGAGCTTGAGCAGCGAACCCACAGGCTGATAAAAAGCCAAATTAGAGGGAAGGAGGTGTCTCGGTGTGATTCTGGCCCCTACTCTGGCTAATTTGTCAGGCTTTTTTTCAGCCCTCGCTAATTTTAAAATTGATCGGCCGAGAACTTTTTCCTCGTTATTTCCGTTTATCAAAAAATATAAATTGGTACACGAGCAGGAGTCGAGTTTAATCGAGGCAGGATCAAGTAAAGTGGGTTCAAAAAATATGTGAAATTACACGGAAGCATTGGAGGGAATAGAGTGCAAGCAGCTGGCGAAAAGGTATTTATTGTTTCTTGCGCCATTTTACGGATGCTTAATTCTCTGTCAGGATATCTTTGCGCATTTCATTCTTCTTATGCTTTGTTTTATTTTTATCGGTGCTATTATTATTTGTTTGGCTGGCAGATAGTCGGTCCGAGGATTTAAAGGATGCCGCGGGAGCGGGATTCACAATCGGAACGCGTACGATCCTTGGTGAAAAATTCACACTGGTATGCTTGCTACTCTTGTCGAGATAAAACCGTTTTGTGTGTCTCTGTGATCTCTTTTATATAAAATACGTGCCACGTTTTTTTACCTCGTTTTGCTCAATTTGCTTTCCGTTCCGCGATTCTTTTATGCTCTAGTGACAAAGAAAAAATCCGATCGGATCGCGTTCCGAGACCGAGGGCCATCTAGAGCTCGGCTTAACACTCGACTAAGCAAAATAAATTTTGGTCTATTTATTGGAACCCAACTGACAAATTTTACCCGCATGAAAATACCATATATGATAAATATATAATCAATATGGGACCATATAAGTGGCCAAAAACGATATATATTTTCTTATATATAATATAGTAAGCTTTAATATAATTAATTATATACGTAAGTTTATAAGTTAATACATGTATTATATATATTTATAATCATATATGCAAACTTATAAGTTGGCATATATATGCTCTCTAAAAATGAATAAGTGATTTTTCACTAATTTCAAGTGAATATTCACTAATTGTCAATGCTACAATCGTACCACGCAGAATTAGTGAATATCCACTAAATGAATATGTGATTATTGGAATTCACTGATTTGATAAGTGAATATGAGAATCCACTAAATTGAAAAGTGAATATGGGAATCCACTGATTTCATCGGTGAAAAAAATATTATATTGCGAAAAAAAATATAAGACACTTGTAATTAGATCCGAAATGTGATTAATGTATTAGAATCATTACTTAGAGGAAGTATACATGATTTTGATTGATGAAAAAATCCCGGTGACTGCTGGGCTCGAACCTGCATCCTTCCGATTTAAAGTCTTTGATGCTATCCACTGCGCTGACCTACGCATGTGATCGCGTGAGTGTAAATAGTATATTCGTTATGATACCAAACAATAACTGATGAAGAAATAAAAAATCCGTGATGTTATGATTGACGTACTCTTCATATAAATATATTATTGTTCTGTACTTCTATTTTTTTTTATTTTGAAAGTTTTTTATTAAAATTTTTAAAAATAGCACCATAATTATTAATTATATTTATATCTAGTAAAATATTTAATTATTTGCTAGTTAAAGTTACTAGTGAAATTGTGAAATTCATAAATTAAGAAGTGAATAACAGTTTCACTTGTAGAAATTATGAAAATATCGGTAGTTCAGTAGTGAAAATCACTAATTTGCTAGTGAAAATTTTAGTACTAAATTTATTATTGAGAATTCACTAATTTGTTATTTAAATACACTGATTATGAAGTGAATACTGCTTCACTAACGTAATTAATGAAATTTCCACTAATTCATGTTTAGAGAGTAGTTCTATACAAGATTTCATGTATTGTCACATATATATTTATATCTGTAATATATATTTTTTAATATATCTTTACCATACATGATATTTTCATGTCGGTGTTCAAACGGGCCTCGGTTAGAAAAAATTCGAACCCATTAACTCGGGGGTGGGGGGTCTTAAAAGTCTTGATATTTCTACAGAAATAATTGAATACAGGCAGTCATTTCATTGAGAACTTGAATTATTTCTGATAGGATTAAAATCTGTTTTCATTTAAATTCATCAGTAGCATAAATATGTCTGTAGTATACCAAGTTATTTATTTAAATAAATAAATGGCTTCATTCTAAGAAGCAGTCTGATAAATTGCCCGTTACGTGGATTAGTTTCTTTATATTATTATTATTATTATTATGTATTATACTGCATTAGCCATCGTATTCATTGATACTGTACGTATGCAGTCAAAGCTTTCATTCATTAAAAAAAACTCCCCTTTATTTATATTTTAATACGTTTTTAATTTTTTATCCGATTTTATGATCACCAGACGACATTGTGATGTCATTTATCACCGTGTTTTATTTTTGTCGTCTACTAAGACTGCATTAATAAACGCTACTGGATCAGATCGGGATCTACGGCTGATAAAAAATATATAAGGCATTAAAAATATTTATTATCTATTTTTTTTTAATAAACATTTTTTTTTTTTCTTCAAGACTTGAATTTAAAAACCGGTCGGTAAATTTGTATTAACGAAAGACCGATGTGTCGATATTGGCTGTCCTTTTTTTAAGATGAAAGAGCTCGTTTTTGTGCTTGGGACCTTTGTCGGTATCTGATACAAAGAAATATTAGCGGCCATTACTTGTTTACAATTTAAAGCACAGCCATCAGGAACAATTGACAAAGAGACACTTTTAAAAGTTTTCAGAGCTCGAACGGTTTCGTTACGTTCTGTTCAAACCATAGAAATATCACTACACTGAAAATTAATTCAACGAGTAGTTTTAAGTCCGAGTGAATCCTGATGACGTTTGCTTGTTGTATAATTTAACCATTTACTAACCGGTTGTACTTGCATTTATATTTACCATTTTGTGTCTTTTTTTTTTTTTTTTTTTTAAATTTTTTTTATTATTTCTACAATTATTTTTAAGTGTTTGGAGTAAAATTGATTTTAACTTCAGTTATTTTAAAGTTAACAAGATAAATAATTGCATGTTAAATTCCTTGGGTAAATATACATATATATTTTTATATATTTTGTTTCGTCTTAATGTACTAATAAAATTTCAATGGCATATTATTTTTCTACAGCCAATTGCGCTCCGTTAAAATTATTGTACATGATTTTTTGAAAAGTCATTTGAATGCATTGAGTTTCTGGTTTTTTTACACAGAAAATATTTCTGTCTAGAAAAGAAAAAATTTAGAAAAAAAAATTGGAATTTTGATTATTATTTGAATTTTCGAATTTTTTCAGCGGCCGCAATTTTCAGATGAGGCTCGAAAAAAAAAAAAGGGTTTTTTCGGGTCATGCTAATATATATAATATATATGTATACAGGATGTTCTAGAAAAAGTGTAACAGAAGTATATCATTGTAGAAAAAAATATCTAGAATTGAGTTCCTGAGGCATTTCTGCAAAATCGCTGTAGAATTCAAATTATGACAAAAAATTGACCCATGAAAAAATTTGTAATTGGCGCCAGGGTCAAAGACTAGGGGGTCTAAGTCGATGAATTGACGTAGGGAATTTGGTTTATTTTTCTTAAGTAAAATAACACGCGCCGCAGGATGATCAAAGTTCACTTTTCGATACAATCGCGTTTTTTGGAAATATCTCATGAAATATGCAGATTAAAGGAAAAAATCATAAGAACAATTTTGTAGGAAATTAAATTTTTGACAAAAAAGGTCTTATTCATTTTTTTTATAAAATGTGTATTTATGAAGATATTTTGAAAAAACTTTTTTTAGATCTTATGAATTGAGCGTTTTAAGAATTACAAATTTACAAATTTTGAAAATAACATTTTTCGAAGTATGTAGAAACTACAACAAGCATTAAAGATTGATATGTTACGAGTTACGAAGTTGTCTATATTTAAGAAAAAACGTTATTTTGACATTCGTTATCCTTAAAATGCTCAATTGATGATCTAAAAAAGTTTTTTCAAAATATCTTCATAAATACACATTTTATAAAAAAAATGAATAAGACCTTTTTTGTCAAGAATTTAATTTTCTACAAAATTGTTCCTATAATTTTTTCCTTTAATCCGCATATTTCATGAGATATTTAAAAAAAACATTTGTAATCCTTAAATTGCTTAATTGATAAGATCTAAAAAAGTTTTTTCAAAATATCTTCATAAATACACATTATATAAAAAAAATGAACATGACCTTTTTTGTCAAAAATTTAATTTCCTACAAAATTGTTCCTAAAAGTTTTTCCTTTAATCTGCATATTTTATGAGATATTTCCAAAAAACGCGATTGCATCGAAAAATGATCTTTGATCGTCCAGCGGCACGTATTCTTTTTACTTAAAAAAAAAAAATACAAAATTCCCCAGGTGTTTTTTCACTAAAAAGAAGCTTTTTATAAAGCGTCTGAGAAAATTCAATTTTTAATGACCACTCTATTATATATTTGTATGAATAAAAAATCAGAATTAATTAAAATATTTTCCAACCTCCAGACAAGGCCGTTAATTAAATAATGCTATTTATTAATTAATTAAAAATATAAATAAAAATCCATAGACTAGCTTGGACTGAAAAAGAACAAGGTAGACTAATTGACAGGTCGATTGGCTTAATTAAGTTAGCGCGGTGGTCGCTACGGGGCGACATAGATTCCGATCCTCTATTCCCTTACAAGAAAAATTAACGATCTGTTTCATTTATTTATTATTTTTTTTTTTCCCCCCCCCCATCTTCTCCCCATCCAATTTATTCGTCAGATCCCCGGTTACAATAAAAAAGCCACTCAATAAATAATTTCGGAAAATTATCTGCTGACAAACTCCCAGTATCCAAACCATGGAAATTTTTTCATACATATATATGTCAGTAATAAAAGGTGATATTATATATATTTCAGTGTGTGGGTGTTCAGTGGCCGCCCATGTCGATTGGCGTGCGGTCTGCCTCAAGTAACAATTTAATTACAATCCCTCGATTACTATATTCAACACACACACACACACACACACTTGCACACATGCGCTTTAAAATTATGATGTGTATATTTATTTATTTATAACAAAAGTGTCTTGCTGAAATGTATACGTACATATATATAGCAGCCACCCACGGTAAATTAATTTTGCTACGGTATTAAAATTCGGACGGTGAGCAATTTATACGGAATGGCGTTTCGTACCCGGCAGCGTTGCACAGTAGTCGTATAGGTACCACTGCAAGGGTGGGATTGCAATTAAGAGTTGGTAACAGCAATTTAAATGAATCCTTGGGCTAAAAGAATAATAGATAAAAAACAACAGTATTTTGTTCTATTTAGTTTTTTTTCGGCGATGGGAATGTCCCGAGGCGTACCCGGGAACGCGTTGCGTGTTTAGTGGGAACAATAAAGTCATTAGAATTGTACAAGAGAACATTTGGGAAACATCTATATTGTCGGGCAGGCTCGGAATAAAATTAGAGTATTTATGAATTCCATAGGCGAGATAAACTCTCTAAATATGAATTAGTGATTTTTCACTAATTTTAAGTGAATATTCACTAATTGTCGATGCTACAATCGTACCACGCAGAATTAGTGAATATTCACTAAATGAATATGTGAATATTGGAATTCACTGATTTGATAAGTGAATATGAGAATCCACTAAATTGAAAAGTGAATATGGGAATCCACTGATTTCATCGGTCAAAAAAAATATTATATTGCGAAAAAAAATACACGGAAAGAAAATTATGGCAGCGGTTCCCATAATTTTGTGAAATTTTTTCCTATACCATAATAGGAATTACGACCATAAATTATGGGAGCGGTTCCTATAATTATAGGAATGTTTCCCATAATTATAGGAATAGTTCCAATAATTATGGGAATGATACCCATAACACTATAGGAATGGTTCCTATAATTATAGGAATGGTTCCAATAATTTATAGGAATACTTTCTATAATATTATGGGAATCATTCCTATAATTTATAGGCATGGTTCCTATAATTTATAGGAACCATTCCCATAAATTATAGGAACCATTCCAATAATATTATGGGAATGGTTCCTATAATAGTATGGGAACTATTCCCATAATATTATGGGAATGATTCCCATAATGCAATTGGAATGATTCCTATACCATTATGGGAATCATTCCCATAATATTATGGGAATGGTTCCCATATTATCATGAAAAAATTAATTTAAAGAAGTGCGGTAATCACTTCTACAATACACAGAAATATTATTAAACATAAAAACAAAAATTCAAACATTGAAAAAAAAAATCGTATTTGGCAAAAAAACATTAAAATTTTTAACAAGAATTTTTTGTCAGCACAAAACATTCAAGAAAATTCAAATTTTGGGAAATTTCTACACTATTGTGCAAAAAAAAATTTAATGATATTATAGGGATGGTTCCCATAACATTATGGGAATAGTTCCCATAATATTATAGGAATAGTTCCTATACCAATATGGGAACCATTCCCATAATAGTATGGGAATGACTCCCATAATAGTATGGGAATGGTTCTCATAATGGTATAGGAACCATTCCCATATCATTATGGGAACCATTTTCATAATGGTATGGGAACTATTCTCATACTATTATGGGGATGGTTCCCATAATATATGGGAACCATCCCTATAGTAGTATAGGTACTATTCCCATACCATTATGGGAACCATTCCCATAATGCATAGGAAAACTTCCCATAATTTTCTTTCCGTGTATAAGACACTTGTAATTAGATCCGAAATGTGATTAATGTATTAGAATCATTACTTAGAGGAAGTATACATGATTTTGATTGATGAAAAAATCCCGGTGCATGCTGGGCTCGAACCTGCATCCTTCCGATTCAAAGTCTTTGATACTATCCACTGCGCTGACCTACGCATGTGATCGCGTGAGTGTAAATAGTATATTCGTTATGATACCAAACAATAACTGATGAAGAAATATAAAATCCGTGATGTTATGATTGTCGTACTCTTCATATAAATATATTATTGTTCTGTACTTCTATTTTTTTTTATTTTGAAAGTTTTTTATTAAAATTTTTAAAAATAGCACCATAATTATTAATTATATTTATATCTAGTAAAATATTTAATTATTTGCTAGTTAAAGTTACTAGTGAAATTGCGAAATTCATAAATTAAGAAGTGATAACAGTTTCACTTGTAGAAATTATGAAAATATCGCTAGTTCAGTAGTGAAAATCACTAATTTGCTAGTGAAAATTATAGTACTAAATTTATTAGTGAGAATTCACTACTTTGTTATTTAAATTCACTGATTATGAAGTAAATCCTGCTTCACTGACGTAATTAATAAAATTTCCACTAATTCATGTTTAGAGAGAATATTCAAATTGAGCCTCGGGAACCGGGCGCTTTCTGACAACGGGAGTAGCAGTTTCTTTTATTGGGGATTGAGACTGAGACGGCTTAGGTGTAATCTAGGAAAGTAAGAGGATATCTGCTTGGGTTTAAATCTGCGCTTTGGATGTAGAGAAATCGGGTTTATCCTTTTCTATGAGTAACGCGAGGACTTGGGAGTCTTAGAGGATCCGGAGCTGGGTTGGATATTGTGCTGCGTGATTTCGTTACCAACTTCTTAGAGCTTGAGGGAACGTCTTTTGCCAGAGAGAGAGTGCAGAGATCGTATCGCCAGAAAATTAAGATAATGCTTGAAATATCGTTTAGTTTGGAATGCCGGTATTCTGAAGAGAGTATTGTGTCTACTCGCTCGGGTAAATATTTATCCTTCGTTATGGGTCTTGAACGATTTCGTTAATTCGTTACAGATTTAAGGCAAATCCTATTTTTTACCAAGCAGATGTTTGGGTGACGCATATTTTTGAGGGATAATTGATTTTTTTTAATTGTTTGCTGCTTTGTGGATTTTTTCTTTGGGTTCATTGGAGGCTACACTGAACGTGTGTTATGTGGAATTCAATATTCAGATGAGAAATAATTTTTGTTTATGAAAAAACACGAAAATTCATTTTTTGAGTTTTCGTGACTTTTACGAAATTTTTCGAACTTTTTATTAATTATGCCATCAAAAAATGTAATTGTAACTCTACTTTTACTGCTTTCAAAGAATAATTTTAAAAATGACACTTTTTCGAACATGAAAAAAGTAAAAAACTAGAAAAAATTCCTAATTTTCAATGATTTCCAATTTTTCCTATTTTTCGGAATTTTCATCAGTTATGTCATCAGAAAATGTAATTGTAACTCTACATTTACTGCTTTCAAAGAAAAATTTTAGAGATGACACTTTTTCGAACATGAAAAAGGTGAAAAACTCGAAAAAATTCCTAATTTTCAATGATTTCCGATTTTTTCAAACTTTTCGGACTTTCCATCAGTTATGTTATGGAAAAATGTAATTGCAACTCTTCATTTACTGTTTTGATAAGAAAATATTTGAAATGACACTTTTTCGAACATGAAAAAGGTAAAAAACTCGAAAAAATTCCTAATTTCAATGATTTCGGATTTTTTCAAATTTTTCGGACTTTTCATCAATTATGTTATCGGAAAATGTAATTGTAACTCTACATTTACTGTTTTCTTAGAAAAATCTTAGAAATTACACTTTTCCGAACATGAAAAAGGTAAAAAACTCAAAAGAATTCCTAATTTTCAATGATTTCCGATTATTTCCCATTTTTCGGACTTTCCATCAATTATATCATCGGAAAATGTAATTGCAACTCTACATTTACTGTTTTGGTAGAAAAATCTTTGAAATAACGATTTTCCGAACATGAAAAAGGTAAAAAACTAGAAAAAATTCCTAATTTTCAATGATTTCGGATTTTTTCCAATTTTTTGGACTTTTTATCAGTTATGTCATCAGAAAATATAATTGCAACTCTACATTTACTGTTTTCATAGAAAAATCTTTGAAATACCAATTTTCCGAACATGAAAAAGGTAAAAAACTGGAAAAAAATTCCAAATTTTCGATGATTTCAGATGTTTTCTACTTTTTCGGCGCGAAAATGAATTTTTTCAAATTCTCGTATTTTTTAATGGCAAAAAAATTTTATAATGATCAATAGTTAGCTTTCAAAGTAAGCCGGCCATAAAAACAGTAGCAATTATAAACTTACTGAGCTAAAAAAAAATTTTTAATAATATTTTTAATAACTCATCATAAAAAATGCCCGATTAATAACTCTTGCACGTAATTTCCTTATGAAAAGCCCCTGTAACTAAAATAACGTCAACGAAATTAAGTAAACCATTAATTCGTCCAACATCAGGAGCCGACAAATTTTTTTCCGTCTCCATAAAACACATTTCTTAATGACTACCTCCTGCAACCACTTAAATGACCCGACAATTCGGTTTTAACACAAAATTAAGTAATTACTTTTTGTACATATGCATCGTCACCCTCCTAAAAAAACATAAAAAATTTATTTTTTTCATTTTTCGATGACTTTTAATCAACAGCACATCCCCAGCATCACGCGACTACTCACAAATATGTAACCTATAGATAGGCGCCTATATGAACATGTGTGAGTGTTAGCATATGAACATGTGTGCTTGCAACTCGTTAGTAATTATCTTTTCTCCGTAGCTCTGTAGCTGTTCGCAGATGATACGCCGATAAAGGACTTCATACTCAAACCGGTATATTATTTTTTCTGCCACCGATTTCGCACTAATTTCTCAATTTCCGCATTGTTAAGTAATGTTTAGTTTTTTTTTACTAGAGTTATAGATTGTAATTCTAGTTAATATATACATTCATATATTTACTGCTACCAGAGACATGAAAAATCCATTTAGTCAATTTTTTACGCTTCCTTCCGGATACCTGGCGCCCATTCTGGTCACTAAATAGCAGATTTTTTACGATAAGCCGAGACTGGGGTTAAATAGAATACTTTTAAAATTTATTTTATCTATCCGTCTAGTTTACGGATACAAGCTCAGGCGCCATACAAAGTACGGGGCAAGATGGTCATAGAAATTTTTCAAAAAAAGTGAAATTAATTTCCGTAAAAATTTTTTTTCGGCTGTTATGAATTTTTTGGTTAAAATTATAGTGTATGGGGTAAAATGAGACAGATAAAAAAATATGAAAATTAATTAGTCACTTAATTCGGTCGTATCTGGAATTTTTTTACGATGGCGCCCAATGACTTTCGGAAAGTGAAAAAAAAATTTATTTACTATTCTAGAATTTTTTTAGCGAAAACTGGAATCATTATACGAATGGAAGCTTTGATAATAAATTTTAATGACACAAATATATGCATATATATATATATATATATTGTTTATTTATTTATTTAAATAAAAACAAGGAGAGAATAAAATATGAGTTAAGAAGATGATTGTCGAGTTTAGTACGTCATGCGGATTTACAAAAGTGTCTTGAAACACTTGCCGATGTGTGCTGCGGCGTCTTATTTCCATTAAATGACAACTAAAACTCGACGGACTAGGTTTTACGATGATTTAAATGTAAACTAAAAAATTTCTAAACATTTAAATAATTACCGGGATAATAAACAACTGGACTTTTAATACCCAATTTATTTTTCGCTAAACTTGTTTCGTATTATAATACTAGGGAAAGTATTACTTATACTTAAATCCCGAATTTCTGGGATTTAAGCCGTGAGCGCAATTTTTAAAAACAGCTTTCGGTACTTTTCCCGCGATCGAGGCCGTAAAAATATGGATCTCAATTAAAAGGGTTATTTACATATTCAATGCGATGCATTAAGTATCATAATGTAGTTATTTGATTGCATATTACTGTTATAATTAAATATACTTTTTATAATAGTTTATCTCTTGTTAAATTACTGCAATTAGCGTTGGATTTTTTTTTAAACAGACTTTTGAATAATAAAATATTATTTTTAGCTTAGGAAATTTTATTTAAATTTATATAGTAATTATTATTTGGTATTGAAGTAGGGGTAAAATGGGCCAGCCTAGAAAAAAATTTTGGCGGGAAAAATGGGTCTAGTTTAAAATTTTAAAAACTATACTTCTTTTTGGGTGGAAAAATCGGAATTTTTTTTTCGAATCTGCTCCGAAAATTTTTGAAAAAAATTTGGAAATGTGATTTTTTCAACATTTGAATTTTTTCATCAATCCGCCAGTAATAGAAAAATTTTAAAATAAAACTAATTTTTATTTTTTGGATTAAAAATTAATTGAAACCGTACTTGCATAATTACCTTGCTCTCTAAACATGAATTAGTGGAAATTTCATTGATTACGTTAGTGAAGCAGTATTCACTTCATAATCAGTGTATTTAAATAACAAATTAGTGAATTCTCGCTAATAAATTTAGTACTATAATTTTCACTAGCAAATTAGTGATTTTCACTACTGAACTACCGATATTTTCATAATTTCTACAAGTGAAACTGTTATTCACTTCTTAATTTATGAATTTCACAATTTCACTAGTAACTTTAACTAGCAAATAATTAAATATTTTTTTAGATATACCCGTGTAAAAAAAATTCGTTCCGAAAAGGTTCCAAAAAAGTTCTGCATGTGGAACTTCTAAACATGAGACAGATTAGAACTTCGAATGGAACTTTTTTGGAACGTTAGTAATTTTGATGGTAAAAAAAAGTTTTTATGAGGAAATTTAGAGTCAAAAACGGACGTTCTTGGAACTTTTTTTGAATTTTATACAGACATTCCAAAGTAGTTCCAGAATCACCACCTTTGACTTTTTTATGGCCTAAAAAAGGCATTCCAAAACATTCCAAAATCACTACTTGTGCATCTTTTGGAGACTAAAGACGTTCCAAAAACATGCTAAAATAGTTCAAAAATCACTACTTTTGAATTTTTTATACAACAAAAATTAACATCCATAAAAAATTTCAACAAAAATTCCAAGAACGTCCTTTTTTGACTCTAAATTTGCTCATAAAAACTTTTTTTTTACCATCAAAATTACTAACGTTCCAAAAAAGTTCCATTCGAAGTTCTAATCTGTCTCAAGTTTAGAAGTTCCACATGCGGAACTTTTTTGGAATCTTTTTGGAACGAATTTTTTTTACACGGGTAAATATAATTAATAATTATGGTGCTATTTTTAAAAATTTTAATAAAAAACTTTCAAAATAAAAAAAAATAGAAGTACAGAACAATAATATATTTTAATTAATAATGACCACAAATAAATTTTTGACCCAAATTACAAACTAGTCCTCGTAGATAACAATTTCAAAAACAAAAATTTTTTACACATCTCCAAGCATTGAATACCAGCAGTAAAATCCTTTCACCTCCAAATATGCAGATATTTGTAAGTATTTAAGTAAAAAAAAAAAAAAAGCCAATAAATAAAAAGTTACAACTTTTGCAAAGAATTTACCACCCAAGTAGAAGTATCTCAAAGTAATCAAAAATTAATTAGCATTTAATTTAAACTATCCAGCTAATTACTCCGTCAATTTCCCCAGCAATTTATTAATACACTAATAAAATAAATAAACTCAATAAAAATATCTCTCGATTCTGAAACCCGGGGTCTCAACACGGACATCAAAGTCGTAACAAACAAATTAAAGATATTACATTTCTTAGAGTACCATCAAGATCAAAGCAGCCTTGCTCTCCCTCTCACTTATAAAGTTAATTTATCAACTCGTAGAATTTCCTTTATCGCTCTCGTTACAAATAATAAAATACAAAAATTTATAATCGATGGATTTGCGTATTTGTCCTCTCGTAATCCGGTTTTTGTGCAAGACCGCCCAAGTCGATGACACTCAAAATTTATATATAATATATATAAGACTAGCATTATATTAATACTGAATACTATCACAAGAATTTTATCTCGAGCAGTCTTAACTCTCAACTCCGTGGCCAAATGAACTTTTTAATCACTAATTGCATCCGCTCTGCTTAAGAATAACCATCTGTTATTTTTTATTCTTATTCTTTGCCCATATCAACCTGCGTACAATTTCAGTACGAGATATGCAATCGAAGATACCAAAAGTCGAGATCACATTCTCGATTTCTCTTAAGGACCAGACTGGAGACGAATATCCTGTCGACGAAAACTTGCCGTCAACTAAAAATCCCTGGCATGTATGACTAGTATTCCTACTCATTTTGGGACTTATTTAGTCCCAAGCATTTTTCCACTCGAGTCTGTGTGTGTCTGTGTCACTGTCTCGGTCTGGGTCTAGGTCTGGGTTCGGGTCTGGACCTGGGAGGCGCATAGTAGAGGAGACTGTAGACTTTAGATTGTAGATCAACAAGTATCGGGACTAAGTAAACATATCCTACAAGTCACAATCTTCATGGAGGTCTGATAGCTATCGTCTGTTTAACTTTTTGTCTATGGAAGTTTTTTAAATTAATGATGGACTGGAAAATGGAAAACAGTCGGTCTAATAGTTGGATAATGAGTCGGAATGCTGATTTATTTTTTTTTAATATTTCGACCAAACCATTTATTGAGTTGAATTATTACTTTTTAATTATAGCTCCCAGTTTGTTTATTTATTTATTTATTTTTTTTTTTTAATTAATTAATTAGATGGATGGATTTTTTGGATGCTGAGTTTTTGACCTTTCGAATTTTTTAAATGATTAATTGATGCGGGAGAAAATTAAGAAAGAGCAATTTGGGTAAAACGGAACATCAATTTTTGTAAAAAAAATTTTTACAATCGAAATTTTGAATTTTTCTGTTTTTACTTCAATGAATCAAAAATCAAAATAATTATTGCAAATAATTTTGATTTCAAATTATTTTAAATAAAATTTTTTGCTGTGAAATTTTAATCTACTGGGACTAGTTTGTAATTGGGGTCAAAAATTTATTTTTGGTCATTATTAATTTAAATACAAGGAGACCAAAATTTTGAATTTTTTTTATTTTAGCTCAATGACTCAAAAATCAAAATAATTTTGACCTCAAATT
Organism: Microplitis mediator; assembly: GCF_029852145.1. Taxonomy (NCBI): domain Eukaryota; kingdom Metazoa; phylum Arthropoda; class Insecta; order Hymenoptera; family Braconidae; genus Microplitis; species Microplitis mediator. Next base: position 1,929,139 of record NC_079977.1, read on the forward strand.
ATTTTGAATAAAATTTTTTGTCAATTTTTTGCTGTGAAATTTTTATCTACGGGGACTAGTTTGTAATTAGGGTCAAAAATTAATTTTTGGTCATTATGAATTGAAATGCAAGGAGACGAAAATTTCAAATTAATTTCTTTTGACTTCAATGACTCAAAAATCAGAATAATTTTGATCTCAAATCACCGAATGAAATTTTTTTGTTAATTTTTGAAATTTTTATCCACCGGGACTAGTTCGTCATTAGGGTCAAAAAATTATTTTTGGTCATTATCAATTTAAATGCAAAAAGTCAAAAATTTCAAATTTTCTGGTTTTTACTTCAATGCCTGAAAACTCAAAATAATTATCCAAATTAATTTTAGCCCCAAATTACTCTAAAAAAAATGTATTCGGCTCCAAAATGAGAAACTGGAGACTTTACCTTCGAATTATTTATATTTATATATATAATTAAATAATAAAACGTAAAATAACTTGTATTGCTTCCAATAGCTCGCAATTATTTTTATTAGAACTTAAAAAAATTTCTGTGCCAACAATTTGAAAGAGCAACTTCAATTACTTCAGTACATATAAGTAAAGGCCTTCAATTTAACAATTATTATCGACAATAACAATCTCGTCGGCTCTGGTGTCTATTAATTAAACCCGCGTAAATATATTTAAGATCAAGCCAAAAGAAATGAGAGCAAAACCAGGCAGAAATTCGTCAGAAAAATATACTATTCCAGCAAAAGAAAAAAGTAATTTAGCTCGTTTAGCATCCTTGATACGTAATTGGATACTTAAACCCAAAGCTATCTGCATGTGGATTTTTTCCGGATAGTGGGCAACAAAAAAGCCGACCCAGAGGAAAGATTGCGGAAGAGGCGGCGCAAGTAGACAAAAAATCCAGGCTTGCGAAATGTTCAGTTCTGGAGCATGTGTTTGAAACTGGGACAAAGCGATCCTCAGTTTAGAACAGTGGCAACCACGTGTGGTCTATTTCGATATAGAAAAAATTGAAGCTGACACTTGCCCAGGGCTTTTAAAACCCGAGCCGACAAAGCCGCCATTAGCGATTCAAGTCCATGGAAAATTTGTCTGTTCTCTCTAAAACTAAATTAGTGAAAAACCACTAATTACTTGTGAATATTCACTAATCTAAATTGTCCAAAGTATACGACTATGAATTAGTGACTATTGACTTTTTGAATTAGTAAAAAAAACAACATATAGAATTAGTGAAAATTTCACTGATTGAATTAGTCAAAAATGTACTAATTCACTTGTTAACGAGGATTTATTTGGAAAAATATTGTATCGTTGCTAATAATATTGTATCAAAATATTATTATTATTATGATTATTATTTGTGATTGATTATAAAATTTTTTTAGCAACTTGATCGACTAAATTAACAATTAAAATTACTTTCATATGGTAACTATTTATATCATAATTATAACTCATAACCTGAATCTATTGTCAATGATGGTTTTGATTCAGGTTCGGTAAAAAAAGTTGGAGTAAAAATATAAAGCTATTAAAAAATAACAAGATGTATTATTTAGCAACTAAATTAGGTTTTATCTAATTAACTTACTTTAATTAATACTGTTCAGTTGTATTTAAAAATTATCGTAATTAATTTTGCCCTGAATTTGATAATTCAATGATAGAATAAAAAGTCCTTAAGCGAAGCGCCACTAGTAATCATTGTAGAATCCAGGGAATCACTAATGAATTAGTGAATCTAATTCAAAATCACTAATTTTGTAGTGAATTTTAAGATCACTATTTCAATTAGTGAAATTTTCACTTATTTAGTTTTAGAGAGTTCCGAGTCTCAAAATCCCGCGTTGAATTAGAGCATGAGAATCCGGCTTAGAATTATGTATGCTGCGTAATTAGCCTCACTTAATTAGTAAATTACGATAATTTGAGGTAAACACAGGTAATAAAGTGGACAATGCGTAGGGCTGGGTTCAAGAGTTCCAGCTGATGATTCGCCACGGGTTTATGGTCGGGGCTTAGACTCTCGTACAATGCGAGTCATCGAAAAGTTGGTGGCTGGAAGCGTGCCATCTTGGGAGGTCGCGAGATACTTTAACAGTGAAGAGATGTCTGGCCATCCTAAATATGTTATTAGTTTGGTCGTATAACTGCTTCATTTTGAGTGGATTGCCTGAAGGCGATCATCTGCCTTCTTCAGCTAAGACTTGAGCTCGTACGTTTTTAGTGGAGGCTGTCTTCCCTCCCTCTTTTGTTGTTTCGTATTTTTTTTATATTTATAATTTTATCTTTTACTTTTTAATGATTTTATTTGAGTAGACTTTTCGCATAGAGCGAACGTGAATCTGCCGGAATCTGGCCCTCCCAGGAGATTCTACTGGGAGGCCTAGGATTTGTTTCAATGTTTAATCGTCATCTTCGGCTAATCAATGGCTCTGTACCCTGCAATTTTGTTGGGGAATCGCCGCATCACGACATTCGATGTCAATAAAAGGGTGGCTTCGGCTTCTGACGCAGCCCCTGGTGCTTCTGCATCCAACGTCTCAATTTCACCTCCGCGGGTCTTCTTATTCTGATACACATATGATGATGACTCCATACATTTACGCAAATCGACATTTCGTGGTTTTTTAACTCCATGTAATGCATTTCGTCATGCATCATGCTCGGGTTTACATCTGAGCCCCACATGTAAATTGAGTCATAAAAACACCCGGGTAATAACTGACTTCTGCATCCAGGCTTCGAAAACACGGATAAAGTCAGTGAAAAAAATTTTTTTATCTTCAAATACCAGAGGGACGTCATTCCGAATGGATCCCACCATCTTCAGAGACTGCTCTCTAAACATGAATTAGTGGAAATTTTATTAATTACGTCAGTGAAGTAGTATTCACTTCATAATCAGTGTATTTAAATAACAAATTAGTGAATTCTAACTAATAAATTTAGTACTATAATTTTCACTAGCAAATTAGTGATTTTCACTACTGAACTAGCGATATTTTCATAATTTCTACAAGTAAAACTGTTATTCACTTCTTAATTTATGAATTTCACAATTTCACTAGTAACTTTAACTAGCAAATAATTAAATATTTTACTAGATATAAATATAATTAATAATTATGGTGCTATTTTTAAAAATTTTAATAAAAAACTTTCAAAATAAAAAAAAATAGAAGTACAGAACAATAATATATTTATATGAAGAGTACGTCAATCATAACATCACGGATTTTTTATTTTTTCATCAGTTATTGTTTGGTATCATAACGAATATACTATTTACACTCACGCGATCACATGCGTAGGTCAGCGCAGTGGATAGTATCAAAGACTTTGAATTGGAAGGATGCAGGTTCGAGCCCAGCAGTCACCGGGATTTTTTCATCAATCAAAATCATGTATACTTCCTCTAAGTAATGATTCTAATACATTAGTCACATTTCGGATCTTATTACAAGTGTCTTATATTTTTTTTCGCAATATAATATTTTTTTTCACCGATGAAATCAGTGGATTCCCATATTCACTTTTCAATTTAGTGGATTCTCATATTCACTTATCAAATCAGTGAATTCCAATATTCACATATTCATTTAGTGAATACTCACTAATTCTGCGTGGTACGATTGTAGCATTGACAATTAGTGAATATTCACTTAAAATTAGTGAAAAATCACTAATTCATATTTAGAGAGTGCGACCCTGAGCAAAATGTCATTTCCAGCCGTTCTTTTACTGCCGCTTCCGAAAAATTTTTAAGGGCAAAATCTCGAAAAATTGGAAATTGCTTTTTACTAAAAGTTTTTGTTAATTAAGACGCAATATTGAATATTAGTAAAGTCATGCATGCGTAACAATTGGCAGGTGCAGCCGCACAAGAAGATAATTAATGACTTTAGTGTACATTACATTGACTCAGTTTAAAAAAAAATGACAACTCCCCTCATTTTTCTTTATGTCTTTGGTTTTCGGTCTTGATTCAAACTTTTTTTTGCTCGTTGTTTTTGAGATGAGGTGGGTAATTAGGTACGGTGTTTCATTAGCATAATAACTCTTTTACGGTTCGAAAATACATGAGTGGTAATCTGGTTGCATCTACCTGGGAGCTTTGCGCTGAGGAGATCTCAAAAAACTTCTTCCCCTGGCTCTGGTTCGACGAGGGTCCGAGGAACGAAGCAAGGGAAGGGGGGTGGTTGCAAAAGGCTGCTGAAAAAGTTAAGAAACTCAAGTGAACTGGGAACTGTTTTGAAAATAACGCTGACGGCAAAGGGGAGGTGTCGAATAAATTGAGGTCGCGTGGGGCGGACGTTTTGTTGATTCCGAGACCACACTGATATTCTACTTGATGCGCTAGTTTTTTTTTTTCACAAGGATTATTGCCTTTTTATTATTTTATTTTAAATACTGGAGGATGCAAATTTAAAAACTTCAGGAAATATATAGTTAATTTGTTATTATTGTGGGCGGGTTACTCCTTTTTAAAGTGGTTATGTTTAAATGTATGTATTTATAAAGATTTTTTTTAATGACGATTTCAAGATATGAGTTTTGATGGTCATTTTAATTTTATGCTGAAGAAGGGTTCATTAAAATATTTTTTATTTGAATATACTTCGAAGCTGTTTGTTTGACAGTCCAAGAAAAATTTTATGTAAAATTTAAAAAAAAATCCTGACGTCATTTCATATGAAAGAATGGAAAAAATTTTCAAAAATTCGGGAAGTTATTGGTTTCGGTCCGATTTGCAAAGACCGAATTTTTATCAGATTTTAAGTTTTGAGGCTGGCCCGCAGGGTCAACCGATAGACCAATTTTTTTTTTGGAAACTCAGAAAAAATTTGGTTTTCATTCTATGGAAATTTTTATGAATTTTGTGAAAAAATGTATGATATAGAAATTTTCCAAAAATTTCACTTCCATAATTTTAATTAGTACACGGAAAGAATTTTTTGATAAAAATTACTCTGTAATTTCGAGTAATCCTGGGCCGTTGCAAAAAATTGGTATTTTTTGTTTTAAATTTAATATTTTTTGTTTAAATATTAACGTTGCTAGACCATGTTTTACTCTACTACTGAGTAATTTTTTAAAAGTCTTATATTTAATCGATTATTGTGAATATCTCATCTTAATCTATTCATTTTTACTCCATGCGATTAATTTTTACTCCCCAATATACCATTCTTTTAAACCCATTAACTTTTTGATGAAAAACTGCTTATAACTCAAATAAATTTTCTTATCTATGGAAGTAATTTTTACTCTAAACTGCAGAGTAATATTTCAGTAGTCTCCGTTAATCTTCGGTTAATATCGGCTTCAATTAAATGTCTTTTATTTTGCTCGCGACAACTTACATGTTACGCACACAAACGTAGGCTTGGAAAAAAAGACGATCTCTGTATCTCTCTATAACTTAATATTTATTTTAAAATTAAAAAAAAATTTGTATCTTTTCTTTTTCAACACAATAAGAGTAATTTTTTTTTTATTCTTTTTCAAAATATTTATTTTAAGTCATATTCTAAAGCAATTAGATGATTTTTAGATTTTTTATGAAAATTTCAGCCTATTAATTGTAATTTTTATTGTAATTCAATATAAATTTTATAAATTGAATCATCAACTTTTTATCATAACCTACGAGTAAAAATTGAATTAGAGATAATTTATTTAGACAGCCGCTAGGTGTAATTTTCACTCGTAATTGTGAGTAAAAATTAATCTGATTGATTTTTCTCACTGAAAGAGTAAAATTTCGTAATTCGAAAGTAAAAAGTCGTAATGGCCCAAGATTACTCGATTTTGAGTAATTTTTCGAATAAATAACATGGCAATATTCATACGATAATTCTTTCCGTGTAGATATATAAAAACTTATCAAGAAGTAAGAAGTCTCAAAAATTATTATAGTGAAGATTTCGTATACGGAAACTTATAAAAATTTATTCGAAACATCCGAAAAATATAAATAACCCAACTTTGTTGTAAAAGTTCTTGAAATAATTTTTTTCTGACAGCTTTCTATAAAAAATTTCATGAAGACATTAAGACGCATCAACAGTTTTTTTTAAGAGTTAAAAAAACACATGATCACAAACGTTAGTTTATTTAAAATAAATTATCATTACAGCCTATAAAAAACAAAAAAAAAACCGGGAAAAGTACACCCGGATGCAACACATGGTCCATAAAAGCTGAATCTTACATCTTCAGAGTAAATGTTATATCCAAAGTTTAACGTTTTCCTCATTTCCAATTCTAGCTCGAGATATATATTTATATATAAAACATAATTTACTCAGCTTTTTTCTATCTACATATTTATGTTTTTCTAAATGACACTATCTCCCGGACGGGTCCCAAGACCCGAGCCAGTCTCACATAAAGAATGACACATTACTTTTTGGTATAAAGATAGAGATCTCAGGGTGGGCGTTAACTTGACTTTAAAATTAAACAAAAGGGGCTGGTCAGCTTCGAAACACACGGCATTAGAACCTACATGTCAATCACATCGGAGACACAAGTCAAGTCACTATTTCCAACAGTCGGACTAAAACTGAACCAACTGTCCTGTCCTAAAACATAAATTACTTAAATTTTGACCAAATGACCAATCCCGTACGAAAACAACTTAAACTAATTAACTAATTGTTGGCTATTCAATAATTGCCTAAATCACGTTGGACGTCATGCTGTTTAATAGGCTCCAGACTTTAGACTCCAGACTCGAGACCCAGACCCCGACCCATATTGAGATTGAAATTCAGACCCACTGTAGAATTTCCCCTTCATCTTGATTCCCTCTGCAGGTATCATTTTCATTCACCTGTCTATTGTCATAATCGATGTCCTTGAAGAGACGCCGGGATCTAGATGCACTGTATGTGCCCTCCATTAAAGAAAGTATTGGTGCCTATACTTATTAGAATAAAGAATCTGATGAAATCATCTGGGATCTGGGACAGGCATTGAGTGTCAATCAGAGAAAGTGATTGTAAATAAAAGGAAATCCTCGTTTTTGTTATGAAGAACCCTACCTCGGTTCACCTAATAGTGATCTATTATTATGCATACTCTTGTTATATATTATGCTATGGATTATAAAACCAATTTCCGTCCGTTAAATTTTTTATCGGGATTAAAACACCTTCAGGGCCACGCATCATGTTTACAATATAGTGAGTTGAGCGGATGCTCAGTAAGTGTCTGTTCCAAGTACAAATGCAAATAAAAGTTGTCCTTAAGCCTAATCGATTTAGTTTTTTCAACAATAACTTGTCGATACACTGAGCGGGTTCCAGTTTCAAACCAAGGCCACGGTCATGATCGATCGTTCCATGTAATGGAGGTTCATTTGATGCATGTCGTTGATTAAATTAACGTGTGCACCTGAAACCAATCGGTACTTTTCGTGGTTGGATTAAAAATAGTAGACTAAAAAAAGGAATCTGGCAGGTGTAAATGGGTCTGCGGTTTCGGATGGAAAAATATTGGTATAGATCATGATAAGGAATTTTTTATTGGCTCTATAATATTCTCACCTTTAAGTTGTTTTGGCTGGGTGGATAGTTGGTTGGTTGGTTTATTAAAGCTAAGGATAGTGGTGGCAATAGGCCAATCTAACAAAAGGTATAATCATACTCGCGTGAAACCGCTGACTATGTGCTATGAAATAAGCTAGACGAAATAGCGTCTGAAAAATTTAAATTGCTGGAGATTACCTTTCCAGTCTCGCAGCAAAAGTATACTAAAGTTATTTTTATTTAAAACTTCAATAGTACCCTGTTATTTTTTTTTTGCCTCTAGAAATGTAATTGGTTCTAAATAATACATTGATTTCTTATTTTTTAAATTTTCGCTTAAACTTTTAGTTCATAGATGACATCACATTTTCAATAATTAGTTAAACTAAATTTATTATAAAGTCTATGCTATAAAATGTAACATTTTTCTAATAAGGACCTAAATTGGAATTTGTTTGGCATTCCATGTTTCAATTTTCCTTATGAGGACAAAAAAGGGTTCGAAATAAGCTTTGCATGATTTTGGAAAACTATATTCAGCTCAAATTGGTTTTTCGCCCTGTATCATTAGAATTCCTCATTGAATGACAGCAAAAATCACTATTTTTCCCAGTATTAATTTTTTTCTACCTCAAAAATGTGCCTGAGCCAGAACATGCCACTAAATTTCCTAATAACAACCGAAATTTGAATTTTTCGCCTTCCATGTTTCAGTTTTCCTAATGAGGACAAAAAAAGGTTCGAAATAGGCTTTGCATGATTTTGGAAAACTATATTCAGCTAAAATTGGTTTTTTGGCATGTCTCATTAGAATTCCTCGTTGAATGACAGCAAAAATGAGCATTAATTTTTTTCTGCCTCAAAAATGTGCCTAAGCTAGATTATGTCACTAAATTTTCTAATAACAACCTAAATTGGAATTTTTTTCATTCCATGTTTCAGTTTTCTTTATAAGGACAAAACAGGGTTCGAAATAGGCTTTGCATGATTTTGGAAAACTATATTCAGCTCAAATTTTTTTCACTATATCTCATTAGAATTCCTTGTTGAATGACAGGAAAAATGAGTACCAATTTTTTTCTGCCTCAAAAATGTGCCTAGGCCAGACTATGCCAATAAATTTCTTAACAACAACCAAAATTGGAATTTTTTTTCATTCCATGCTTCAGTTTTTCTTATGACGACAAAACAGGGTTCGAAATAGACTTTGCATGATTTTGGAAAACTATATTCAGCTCAAATTTTGTTATCGCTATGTCTCATTAGAATTCCTCTTTGAATAACAGGAAATATAAGTATTCTTGCCAGTATTTATTTTCTTCCGCTAGTGTCGTAGGTTTCGGGTCTTCTCCAATAAAACCGCGTACTATATCGTGACGTTGTATTAGTACAGCATTTGCGTATATATTTTTCATGTTGCGTAGGCGCTTAGAAAATGGGTAATGTAATGTAATATAATGTCGTCGGTTGTCGTGGTTTTATTTAGGCCAGGCCAGACGTCGCGCCACAGAATTTAGCATTGCATGAAATAAAAACACGGTATTATATTGAAATCTACATTTCATGTACATCTACATCAACATCTAGCGTACAAAGATCACATAGCTGACAATGAGTGTGAGTGTACGTGTACGTCCGAGAAGGAGGGAAGTGGGAACGGACGAAGGAGCGAGTAAGAAGAAACGAAGAATCAGTGAGTAGAGCTCTAGAGTCCCACGTGTCGGCTCGTGCCTCCTCGTGGCTGACGCGCGTCTCTTGCATCCACTACCTTATTTATTTATTTTTTTTAGCTACTTGTTTCTCAAGTGAATTAATCTGTTACTATTTCAGCTTTATTATTATTTCGCTCGGTCAATTTAAATACTTTTTCATCGTTATTTTTACAATATTCATACGATGGATTTATTTATTTATTAAATTATAAGTGTGCTCGAGTGAACAATGGAGTTTAAATAAATATTTAAATATCGCCTCAGACGATTCGCTTTATATTATAACTTGCAGTTATATCCCTCGCTTATAACGTCATAAACAAGGCGTTGCTCTGCTAACAAATACTTACTGATTTATTATCCAGCCTATTCAATACTGATTGTTAATATGAAATCATTATTTATCATTATATTCTTGCCTATAAGAATTTACTTTATCATTATTATCAATAAGATATACATATATAGAGACGAGAGAATAATTGGTTGTTAAGTTAAAGTTTAATTATTATGATAATAAATAAAATAATGACGTCATAAAATCGTTATCTGAATGACGCGGGTGGAAAAATTTTATCTGATTTTAGTCCAACGAAACTGTACTTGGACTAATTAGTCTGTATTCGAATTAGTTGATCTGTTTTTTGAAATTTTATAAAAATTTTGATTCGGATGAAAACAAAGAAGGCAAAATATTATGAGAAAAAAGTGTGATTTTGATCTAGAGGCGGCCAAAATCAGGCTAAAAATTATTGAAAGAAATGATTTTTGATAAAACTGTTTAAAAAAAAATTCAAATTTGAATCATTCGTAATAGGCGATTTTAAAAAGAATGATTATCGATAGAGATGCCAATAAGAATAAATCGAGTAAAAATTTAAATAGTCATTATTCTGTTTTGGATGAGTATAAAACAATGGAAATCGGCATGGGTCAATGGTGGCTGGTCGTTCATCTGTCATTGCCATTTGTGGAAAAGCCACGCAATTATCTGTCGGCAAATCTGAGCGCGGCAGCTGCGTTTGTGTACTCCAAATTTGGTGGTGACGCCACATAAAACCCAGAGCGAGTGAAAGAACGAGCGAGAAGGAACGAGTGAGCTATAGCTGAAAGGAAAGGCTGAATAAAGCTGAAGTAAAACAAAACAAAATAAAGTTAAGGCTCAAAGACAAAAACAAAGAATACATAAAAGACACACTGAGTTTATAAAACACGATGCATTTTTCAAAATGCGTGTGGTTCTCTCACGGGTGACAGAAATACGTCTCTCATTTATATTTATATATATAAATGTATATACATATACATTATACATTCAATATCTACAAACCGTTTGGAGTTAACATTTAAGGAATTTGATGTCTTAATTGGCCGGCTCGTTTACTTTAAACGAGCAATCAACGAAAAATATAAAATCTTTTTTCCCTTCTCTCTCTGGACTTGTTTGAGCCCTATCGCGTACCCAAGCAATTTTGATCATGTTTCCCCAGATATTATCACTTCTGCTGGTGTAATTTTGTAATTAATAATCACGTGTACTTAAACACGAGAAATAATGTGCGTAAGTGCATGTAACCATTTGAGAATCCAGATACTCTCTAAAACTAAATAAGTGAAAATTTCACTAATTGAAATAGTGATCTTAAAATTCACTACAAAATTAGTGATTTTGAATTAGATTCACTAATTCATTAGTGATTTCCTGGATTCTACAATGATTACTAGTGGCGCTTCGCTTAAGGACTTTTTATTCTATCATTGAATTATCAAATTCAGGGCAAAATTAATTACGATAATTTTTAAATACAACTGAACAGTATTAATTAAAGTAAGTTAATTAGATAAAACCTAATTTAGTTGCTAAATAATACATCTTGTTATTTTTTAATAGCTTTATATTTTTACTCCAACTTTTTTTACCGAACCTTAATCAAAACCATCATTGACAATAGATTCAGGTTATGAGTTATAATTATGATATAAATATTTACCATATGAAAGTAATTTTAATTGTTAATTTAGTCGATCAAGTTGCTAAAAAAATTTTATAATCAATCACAAATAATAATCATAATAATAATAATATTTTGATACAATATTATTAGCAACGAAACAATATTTTTCCAAATAAATCCTCGTCAACAAGTGAATTAGTACATTTTTGACTAATTCAATCAGTGAAATTTTCACTAATTCTATATTTTGTTTTTTTTACTAATTCAAAAAGTTAATAGTCACTAATTCATAGTCGTATACTTTGGACAATTTAGATTAGTGAATATTCACAAGTAATTAGTGGTTTTTCACTAATTTAGTTTTAGAGAGTAGGATTTCGTGCAGATGCAAGTGAATGACCTGGTAATAATCTGGGCACCCGCATTATTAATAAAACTAATTGTTAGTACGAGCGTAAACTGACGATAAAAATGATAAATTAGAAATCCATTGGGACTGGGATTAAGACTGGGACTGCAAAGGTTTATTTGGTTTAATTTGTTGGATGAAGATCGAGTGGTGGAGCGAGTTGTGAATGCGTGTGCGGGTGTTCGGCGATCGAGAACGTGGGAGAGTGCGTGGGATATATAGGGGATATGTTTGAGTGTTTCTGGTCGTTATGGAGATAGCAGTTGGAAACGAAAATGTCTGAGAGCTCTTTCTAGTGATTGCAGTCTTGATAGAGTCACTCTTACTCTGTAATCCAAGAGTCCGTTTGGAGAGTCCGAGATGATGGGACGAAACAAAATTAAAAGAAAGGGCTATTTTTAATAGAACTTTAGACTCCAAGCGCTCAGTAAAACCGGTATTTTTTCGATGAATCATTGTGTCATTGGACTTTGGGTCACATTGGATTTGATGCAGGTTTGATCTAGGGTCTAGCTAAAAGGAACCTTTTAGTCGAAATAAATCATGCCTTCACCTTTTTAGTTAACGACCAACACATCAATTCTAATTACTTGAATTTATTCCTTTCATGACCGACCCAATTCGATAAAAAATAAAATTATTATTGAGACGCCTCAATTAGTGGGATCTTGTGAAAACGAACCGCGAGACTAAAACAGAACTGTCATTGCCATTTTCGATGTCACTAATAGAGCTGAAGATAAAAATGGTCATGAACGAATTGACGATCGTTTAACACCTCCATGGAGTAATTTAAAGAACATACAATCACATCCTACGAGTATTTGCAGAGATTGCAACGCAAACCAAATGCAGATCCATGAAATAAAACAGCAAACACGTTTTGATTATCATTTAAACAAACTAAGGTGTAAAAGTGGTTTATTAAATTACAAGATCCGAGAATTAAGCATTTACTTATGTGGCACTTAATCATCCCACCATGGTTGATCTGAACGACAGAAAAGACAGCCGTCTAAATAAGTGAGTCGTGTGGGTTCGCCCTCTTGAGCGATCGCAGACGTGACGCTTGTTAACGTATTTGGTGATATGTGTCTTGGCAGCCAGCATGCGTGTGGGTACAAGTGTGTGCTTTGTGGGTTTACAGCTAAACACACAAGCGTTGGCTGCTGAAAAAATTAGCTAATGTAAGTCTGTATACACTGCGATGCTAAAAAATGAGGTTAACATTTTTTACAACTTAAGTTATGAGCCAAATGTGCTCGGTTGCGTAACTACCGTCATTATACGCGTAGACTTTATGAGACAGAATGTGCAAAACACCTGTTTACATGTCTAATGATTCATAGACTCAAGACTGATGACTTCAGTCAGTGTTTCTGTTAACAATTATGCCGACCTATTAATGGGTTTCTGGTAATGGGGATTTTTTGGCGAATTTGTTTATTTTAGTCTAGGCGAGTGCGTTTAGTGGAACGCACCCGAGTCGAAAAATAATTCCGGTTTTAGACCTCAAATGAAAGATTTTGAGGTTTGCCTCAGTTTGTCCTCACCATTTAAAATTCATATAAATCTGAGATGAGGTAAGTCTCATTTTGTGCGACTTTTGTACCATTTAGGCGTAAATGAGGTTAGCCTCATGTATATATTTCTTATCGATGAGACCAATATGAGGTTTATCTCACGTAGGGGAGGGTGGGGCAGAGCGGCCCCCCTAAGCCAATTATTATTTTTTGTGGCTTTCAACCATAAGATCACTTTACTTTTGTCCTATTTCGAACAAATTTATGGACATTTTGCCAAAATTCTGAAAAAAAAATTTTTTTTTTTGTGGGGCAGAGCGGCCCCCCTCCAAAAAGTGATAAAAAATTTTTTTTTTTCGTTTTTTTTTTTTTTAAATTGTTTTCATCATTAAGAATGTATTTCTTTCTCTTGACAACTATTTTTGGTTTTAAATTACTCGAAAAAAATTTTTTAAAGTGTAATAAATCGTTCACTCGCGATTACCTTAATTACTAATTGTTATTTAATAAAAAAAAAATCAATTCTATAGTTTTACGTTACTTCAAAAATTTATCAACTAAAAAAAAAAATTTTATTTTTATAAATTTTTAGTGACCAAATTTGCCTCTTACATAGAGAAACGGCCGAAAAATATGAAAAAAAAATTTTTTTGGAACTTTCGGCTGGTCCATTTTGCCCCAGGTGTTATGCGTAGGGCTAGAAATGTGGAATTATAATCATTTTTTTTTAATTTGACGATAAAAATATGAAAAAATCACTTTTTCAAAATTTCGGGCTTGTCCATTTTGCCCCAAATGTCATGCGTAGGGATAAAAATGCGCAAACATATCGGATTTATAGTAATTAGTCGAAAAAAAAAAAATTTTTTTTTTTGATCAAAATTTCAAGGGGGCCGCTCTGCCCCACCCTCCCCTATATATTTCTGATGGGTGAGACCCAGATGAGGTTAACTTCACGTATATATTTCTAATGGTTGAGACTGAGGTTTGTCTTCAGTATATTTTTTTCTTAAGATTTAAATAAATTAATTCATTTTTAAATTACTCATCATTTATTTGAACTGAAGTAGATGTACATTGTAAATATTAATATATATTTTAACCATTAATTATTATTATATTTGATAAAAGATATACTTTTCTAAATTACAATAGCTATTTATTATGCGTCGAAAATAAGTGAATGATAGCAGTATCAAAAATAATAAACTAATCTTTTTGATATATCTTTTATTTTGTTCGCAATCATGCGAATTTGAATGCGGGTTAGAAAGAGTTTTGGTTATTCAGCTGAAAAAGGCGAGCAGCTGTTACTTGCTGGTGCGATTGATATGGATTAAATGTAGCAAAGTATCAACAAATGGATATCGAATTGGATTTTGTTGTCGGACTTTGATGACTGGTCCCACCGTGATGCCGTATAAAGGCTCCTAGCTGATCAAACCCGACGTGGAACAAAAATGCAGCTCTCATCGGCACATTCCTTACATAAAAGCTGGATTTTTTGCGACCATATTCAGGCTGTAGTGGAGTGGCGAGCAGACCAGACCAGAGATCGTCATCTTAAATCCGCGGCAATCGGCAAATGCAATCTAAATTTTAAGGCATTTGAAATCGGCTGGGCTAAGCTTGTTTTTTAATGGCAAAACATGTTTGGTAAGAAAAACCAAAAAAAGACCGCGATGACGACCAGTCCTTATAGGTACTTGGACACTTGCTAACCCACGGCACGGCCACGCGTTCTCTTGTTCTTGTAATAAGAAAGAAGGGGAACCCAACGTTTTACCAACCAAGTCATCATCAATTCGTACAGTTTTATTACCCACCGAAATGGAAATACTGAAAATCCTTCATCAAAGTCTCGAGTTCTTAAGAATATCAAAGGTATCAAATTATGAATATGTCAAATTAGCGCCCAATTTAATAAGAGACCAAAAAATTTCCGAGAACTGAAGCCGAGGGTGTCAAAAAAGACAGCAATGATTGACACTAAATGTTATGAAACATCTCCGATCATATCGGGCCTTAAAAATCCGTCAGATATTAAACATCAAACGGATTAACGCCGTTGGAACCGAAAGACATCATTGTCAAGTACGGCGTTATTTATTGACGGCGATTGCATACTAATGTAATTGATCCTTGTCAAAGTATCGATGATGATTACAAGGAGCTTCGTTGCCGTGGAATAATCGCGATGTATTTCATGGTGGCAAAGAGGAGTTAAGTCGTAACATACGCTTTAAATATTGTAAAATACCCATCCTCCGAAAGATAAGGAGCCCGCCCTTGCCGCGGATGCTTATAAATAAGACAACTTGAGAAAAATGATGACCGAAAATGCTCCTACGCGGTGGCATCCCAGTTTTTAAGTGATCGGTGTTGCAACAGCGTGCGGACAATATATGATGATTACAGACATGATGCCCGGGGACTTAAATCGCCGAGTGTCACCTCCTGTAATTTAGCGGGATCCCATCATCATAATCATGACAACAGTCCGCGACAGGTTGCGAGCGTTAATGGACGCCAGCAGTGAATCTCAAATTCATTTTCGATTTTTGAATGCGCCTGGGAGATGGTAGCAGTGCGGTCTCAAAATATTTTCAACGGCAATTTAGCCGCGCTAATCAATCCCTAAATGCTTATACACTCTTCTTTATACCTGGCTCATGCGTGGGCTAGATCTGAATATATTGAAGGTTAAATTTAGTCAAAGACTTGCCATTAGCGTATGTAAATATCAGGATTGCTTTGAGAGAACTGGGCAGCCTTCACGATGAGATGAAAATCAATTACTTGAAACCGAGGGCCCAGATCCTCTTCATTCAACATTCTCATGCATAACAATGAGCTATTTAGACTCGCTCTTCGTCGATCATACGCCAGTGATTAGGACTTAATTATCCTTCGCGTATATTTTTTTTCCAAAAATACATTCGGACGCTACCTGCCCAATTATCTACTCTCTAAATATGAATTAGTGATTTTTCACTAATTTTAAGTGAATATTCACTAATTGTCAATGCTACAATCGTACCACGCAGAATTAGTGAATATTCACGAAATGAATATGTGAATATTGGAATTCACTGATTTGATAAGTGAATATTCACTAATTGTCAATGCTACAATCGTACCACGCAGAATTAGTGAATATTCACTAAATGAATATGTGAATATTGGAATTCACTGATTTGATAAGTGAATATTCACTAATTGTCAATGCTACAATCGTACCACGCAGAATTAGTGAATATTCACTAAATGAATATGTGAATATTGGAATTCACTGATTTGATAAGTGAATATTCACTAATTGTCAATGCTACAATCGTACCACGCAAAATTAGTGAATATTCACTAAATGAATATGTGAATATTGGAATTCACTGATTTGATAAGTGAATATTCACTAATTGTCAATGCTACAATCGTACCACGCAGAATTAGTGAATATTCACGAAATGAATATGTGAATATTGGAATTCACTGATTTGATAAGTGAATATTCACTAATTGTCAATGCTACAATCGTACCACGCAAAATTAGTGAATATTCACTAAATGAATATGTGAATATTGGAATTCACTGATTTGATAAGTGAATATTCACTAATTGTCAATGCTACAATCGTACCACGCAGAATTAGTGAATATTCACGAAATGAATATGTGAATATTGGAATTCACTGATTTGATAAGTGAATATTCACTAATTGTCAATGCTACAATCGTACCACGCAGAATTAGTGAATATTCACTAAATGAATATGTGAATATTGGAATTCACTGATTTGATAAGTGAATATGAGAATCCACTAAATTGAAAAGTGAATATGGGAATCCACTGATTTCATCGGTGAAAAAAAAATATTATATTGCGAAAAAAAATATAAGACACTTGTAATTAGATCCGAAATGTGATTAATGTATTAGAATCATTACTTAGAGGAAGTATACATGATTTTGATTGATGAAAAAATCCCGGCGACTGCTGGGCTCGAACCTGCATCCTTCCGATTCAAAGTCTTTGATACTATCCACTGTGCTGACCTACGCATGTGATCGCGTGAGTGTAAATAGTATATTCGTTATGATACCAAACAATAACTGATGAAGAAATAAAAAATCCGTGATGTTATGATTGACGTACTCTTCACATAAATATATTATTGTTCTGTACTTCTATTTTTTTTTATTTTGAAAGTTTTTTATTAAAATTTTTAAAAATAGCACCATAATTATTAATTATATTTATATCTAGTAAAATATTTAATTATTTGCTAGTTAAAGTTACTAGTGAAATTGTGAAATTCATAAATTAAGAAGTGAATAACAGTTTCACTTGTAGAAATTATGAAAATATCGCTAGTTCAGTAGTGAAAATTATAGTACTAAATTTATTAGTGAGAATTAACTAATTTGTTATTTAAATACACTGATTATGAAGTGAATACTGCTTCACTGACGTAATTATCGAAATTTCCACTAATTCATGTTTAGAGAGTACAGACCAATAGCGGGCACTTTGCTCAGCTCGAAATTTTATTTATTTTTCCAACTCCAAGACACCTGGGCTCAACGTGATTGGATCCCTGCCAGCTCACATATTTTACCATGCGATATTGTCACAAATGCTGCCAGCAATGTCGGCAATCGAAATACGGGGTCAGACGGAAATTATACATTCTACCCAAGGTTTACGACCCGTCAACATATTTTTAGCTTTATTTATATTCTATGTTATGCTATTTGGTCGGTTATCGCGACCCCTTGTGATGAATCTTCGGCGACCCCTGCTGATAGCGGATGAAAAGAGTTCGCGATCTCGTCGGCTGTGTGGAAATCACAGACGGAAAATTACAACCGTTGTTTATCATATTGAGTTTACTTAGACTCAACTTAGTAAATGCTGATATCGTATTGTGAAATGTCTCTCCAATGCGGATAAACGGAGACAGCGAGTAAATTATCAATTCCGTGGCATAATGAATTTAAATAGTTGGGTCAAGTGAGTTCGTGAGAAGGCATTGCATAATATTCCGTTTGTAATAATAATAATAATAATAATAATAATAATGCTAACAAACAACAGAAGCTGCTTGTGAGTACGAGTCTGGTTGATGGGTGACACGTGTCGTGGTTTTGAAATGTCGCTTTGGCTTTACTTTGACTTTGGCTTAATAAAATAAGACCATCAGATAAGACGTCACTGTAACTGAATAACTAACGTGTTTCATAATGTTTCTGTTGGATGGAATTTTATTTGTCAAACTCTTTGTTCTGAAGCCACGACGGGAATATATATTTATTCAAATTAACATATTGTATCGGATGTTGTGCTGTTGAATTAAAAAGCTTATGAATGAATGGTTATCTAGCGGGTTATGACGTCGCTAAACGGTTAAAACATAAATTGCGGTATCAGTTGCAAACTCGTTATCAATAGTTGTTTGTCGCTAAACGGGTTTTTCAGCTTTAATACATGTAGCTTTTATATTTATGGGTTTTTTATTATTTTGTTTTAATAGTTCACTCAGACTCAGTATTTACATTAGGGGAGATAACAACCGTGTCCAAGGCCAAAGTTTTTGAATTTTTTAAACTGATGAACCGAATCCGAAATACGTATTCGAGCCGTTTTCAAACTATTGGTCTAGAAGCTTCGGTTTTATATTTGTCAGCATTTTTAAAATGGGATTTTTGCAAATGCATGATGATTTTTCTCAGGATTGGAAAAGTCTCCATGGATTTTCATGGATTTCGCCATTTTGATCTCCAATCCATGCAGCAAACATGGATTCGAACTCAAATCCATAGAATTTTATGACTTGTTTCGTAAATTTTCATGGATTTCGTCATTTTGATCCCCGTATGAAAAAACAATATATGGTTAAAATATATAAAATCATATATGTTTGCAACAAAAAAATATATGATATATTATATTGTGTATTATAAAAAATCGTATAGAGATTTTGGTCGATTTAATATAAAATTATATACAGTAGTAAATATATGTATTCCATATATGTCTTATATGTTTTCATATTAAGCTATATATACATTTACATTTACCTTATAATATATTGTATTGATATATTTCCTTTTATATTAAAAAAATATAAAATTTTTATATGAAATGAAATATATGGTAGCATATAATTTATATTATATGTGGCACCATACATTTTCTTTGTTATATTTAAGCATATATTTAATTCGGTGTATGTATATGTATATGGGTATATATTCGCATCAAATTAACTAATTTTGAAAATTTTAACTGCAATTTAAAGAGTAAATTAAAATTTAGATCTAATTTTATTGGAGTTGGTCATACGAATAAGAAACTTTTTTTTTCCATACACAATATAAATATGTGTTTTTATATATGATCAGAATATTTTTTTCGTATATGATAGAAATATATATTTTTATGTATGATAAAAATATAGTTTTCGTATATGACAAGAATATATATTTTCATATATGATAAAAATATATTTTTCGTATATGATTGACATATATGTTTTATATATGCTAAACATATACGGACTCGTATATGATGAATATTATATTTTTTAATATAAAAAAAAATATATCAGAAAATATAGTTAAATTAGCCACATATATTTTCTGATATTTATCATATATTTTTACATATATTTTGACCATATCTGTTATTTTCATACGGGTATGAAAATATAGTTTCCATATATGATAAGAATATATATTTTCATATATGACAAAAATTATATTTTTTAATATAAAAAAAAATATATCAGAACACATAGTTAAATTAGCCACATATATTTTCTGATATTTATCATATATTTTTACATATATTTTGACCATACATGTTATTTTCATACAGGTATGAAAATATAGTTTCCATATATGACAAGAATATATATTTTCATATATGACAAAAATATATTTTTTGTATATGATTGACATATATATTTTATATATGCTAAACATATACGAACTCATATATGATGAATATTATATTTTTTAATATGAAAAAAAATATATCAGAACACATAGTTAAATTGGCCCCATATATTTTCTGATATTTATCATATATTTTTACATATATTTTGACCATATATGTTATTTTCATACAGGTATGAAAATATAGTTTCCATATATGACAAGAATATATATTTTCATATATGACAAAAATATATTTTTTGTATATGATTGACATATATATTTTATATATGCTAAACATATACGAACTCATATATGATGAATATTATATTTTTTAATATGAAAAAAAATATATCAGAACACATAGTTAAATTGGCCCCATATATTTTCTGATATTTATCATATATTTTTACATATATTTTGACCATATATGTTATTTTCATACAGGTATGAAAATATAGTTTCCATATATGACAAGAATATATATTTTCATATATGACAAAAATATATTTTTTGTATATGATTGACATATATATTTTATATATGCTAAACATATACGGACTCGTTTATGATGAATATTATATTTTTTAATATAAAAAAAAAATATATCGGAAAATTTAGTTAAATTGGCCACATATATTTTCTAATATTTATCATATATTTTTACATATATATTATTTTCATACAGGTCCTCAATTCATGCCGCCATTACTCGAATCGAAATCTTGTTGAAATCCAAGATTTCATGACTTCCATGGATTCTTTTAATGAAACTTAACCCTACATAACATAAGAACTAAGAAAAGAATTTCATCAGGCAGGGGAAATAACTCGATAGCTCCTATGTCTTATCAGATACCACCGGGTTCATCGCTCTGTAAATCTTGAGACATAATTAACAAGTGTTTCTAATCAAACATTTGCCTTCTTCAGAACCTTAATCACCAGCAAATACGCTTATCATTAGTATCTTATTATCTTAATTAATATTGATAATGCAAATCCGTCTGACTCGGGACTTAGACCAGAGTCTACGCTAATTTTAAAAAATAGTTAAAACATTAAGTATAAATACTGTTCCCTCTCTATTGAGACCTAGCATTGAGCATTGTATCGAGCGTACTCGGGAAACCGGACGCACCGTGACACGAGTAGGCACGTGTTAAGCCATACGACAGGGACCGCAACGGCGTGGCAGTCCACGGTTAAGCACTACTACTGCTGCTGCTACGAGTGAGAGAGACCCCCCACTATCATTGCAACCGAGTCGCGGCGCGTGTCAACCTTGCCTTGTCCTTGAAACCACGCGACCGCGACTCTATATAATACATACGTAGATATTACTAATGTAGTATAATAATAATAGTAACAATAAATGAATAAGCGTGGCCAGGATGTAGCTTTTGCGAAATGTCCCGTCATAAATGCCTTTGTCGTGATTGTTTTTCCTCCGGATCTTTATTGTTTATAAATTTTAAACGAAAACAGTTCAAAGTTTATGGAACATTCTAGCAGACGGGTGGAAACTCAAAAAAATATTCAACACGCAAATGACGATTTGTTATCAGTTGCAACACGTTATCTATTTTATCCGGGTGTTTATTTCAAAGTTCGAGTGTAGATTCCAAGCTCCAATTAACTGCTAGTGTGTTTTGTAATTTTATTTGAGAGCTAATGAGTTATCAGAGATTAATTTCGTTATCTGGCTGATTAAGTGGCCTTGGAATTTTTTTTCTTACACGTGGGACCATTTGATTAAAAGGTTTTGGTAGTTTTTGTTGGGCGAAGTGCGGTGTACCTTAATTGCGAAGGGTCTGGGGTTGGGATGAGCGCTGGTAGGTGGCAGCAAGTGGCTGATGCCCAAAACTCGGCGGGAGACTGGTCATTGTGGTGTCTGACGGACCCCTGGGTCTCGAGGCCCCTGTTTCAAGCCAGTGGGGGCCAGACCGGTTTAGGGGCTTGGGAACTTGGTCCATTTGTCGCAGGGTGGCGGCACTTTACCGAAAATCTTATAAGCGAATATATTTTAACTTAAATCTTAGAGAGTGTCGTTACGAGGATGATGTCTGGCTTTGAGACTTTGGATTTTCTGAGTCTGTAGATACGTTATCTCAGTTTGTAAATATGGACAGCAGTTGATTTTTTTATGAAAACTACAGGTTTTTAAATTTTCATATTTTTTGGGCTTCGTATTTCAGACATGAAAAATATTTCACCTGAGGTCTAAATTATATACTTTAGATATTTTAACATATGAGTATTCATTAAAAAAAATTTTCTGATAGAAAACAATCCGGATCTGCGGAGTTCGAAATTTTGCAATCTGAGACCCAGATCTAATAATTTTGTTATTTAGATCTGCGCGAACTCACCCGCATAAAAGTCCATATATGAAAAAAATCTATAGAACATATGTGACATTTATTTTTTCTCCACGTAATTTCATATTTGCATATACGATTATATATATTGACGTGTCCGTCGATATTTGTTAAGAAAATACCTGCATATTTTTTTTACGCATCTGGACGTATATATGTCATACTTATTTACATGTATTTACGTGCGGGAAAGCTGCAGAAGGCATAGTATTAAGCTGTACACTGAGAGAAAAAATAACTTTTAGAAGTCATGGATTTGTTTCTTGTTCAAAATTATGCTATTGGAAATTTTTAACTTGATATATTGTCAGTACAAAAATTTGAGGATTTCATTGAAAATCTTCTTGTTAATCGAAGAAAATTCGCTCAGATCAAAATATGCGGGTCTGTTTTTTTTTTCAAAATTGTGTAAATAACTTTCGATTTTTTTCTGTCAGTAAAATGAGTATTCTAACCGGATATGAAATTAATGATCTTATAATTTTTTGTGATTTACTACTCAAAAAAAATTTGCTTCTACAAATGTTAATTTTTTTTTCAGTCTAAATTTTAAAATTTAATTTTCAAAAATTCAATTTTAATTTTATTAGATCGAGTCAAATTTCGTATGTACCTGAAGATCAGAACGTTTGTCGCGAACGAAAATAAGAAAAAATATATGAAAAGTAATAAATCTACTGGATCTAGATTTCGGAAATGTTTCGCACGTCACCCAAAATTACAGGCCACCCCTAACTACCTTTGAAGTCGCCTTTAGACACAAATTTCATTAATTATTTTCATTTTCGTTGCGTGAAAAATGTTCCGATCTTCAGGTACATAATTTCGTCACGTAATAAAATTAATATATTTCTATAAATAAATATACAAAAAAAAAAAATTTCTTATCGAAAGAAACATTTTTCAGTTGAAGAAAAAAATTTTCTTACGACTGAAAAAAATTTCTTGTTGCAAGAATTTTTTTTTCGCTTCAAAAAATTTTTTTTTGCTCTAAGAAATTTTTTCTCGCCCCAAGAAAATTTTTATTTTCAATTTATAATGTAAAAATTTTTTTTAGACGAGTAAAAATTTTTTTGCACCAAGAAATCCTTTTTTTTGCACAGAAAATAAAGATTTCTTACTGCGAGAAATTTTGATTTGTCCCAAAAAATTTTTACTTGCCTCAAGAAATTTTTCGAATTTTGAATTGAAAACTTGAAATTTCTTGGAGCGAGAATAAATTTTTTTAGAGCAAGAAAAAATTTTCTGAAACAAGAAATTTTTTCTTGTCTGAAGAAAAATTTTGTTTTCAATTTATGACACAAAAAATTTTTTTCGCCAAGAAATCCTTTTTTTCTGTATATATATATATATATTTTTTTTGTAATTTTAAAATTCACTTACCTTCTGCTCAGCTCCATTTCAACCCACAGTAAATAAACCAACTTAATTATAATCTTAAAACTAATTATTGTAAATGAAGGTGTCAAAAATAAATTAAAAAAATGTCAATTTTTTTTAATAAAGAGATCAATATTTATTTGATCCTAGTGTAATAAGCGTGATTTTTTCTATTTGTCAATAGAAATTATTAATAATTAATATTCAATAATATCAATAATAATAATAATAAATCATAATAATAATAGTCAATAATAAACATCAATCTTTGCACTCATAAATTATAAATACACTCTGTCTCTGGTTTTATATCACGTTCATACAATAAATCTCCCGTACATTAAGCAAAAATATACAACTTAAACATAATGAATAGACGTAATAAAAAAAATGCTCATATATTCATATACATAAATATATTTTCTGGCGTGGTTTTTAACTTACAACAAAATTGGAAGACCTGTGATTCTTGTTGCGTAAGGCACTTAAAATAATAAACTAATAGTAGTAATAATATACATATTTATTTACAATAAAGCGGCTAATTTCAAAAAAACAATTTTCATAATTATTTATCATGACCATCGAGTCGTTATTTACAAGTCCAAGGCACTGCTCATAAGGCACAGCCTCATTGGCTCACAAAAAATAAATTTGTGCCTCTGACAAAACACTATCTTACAATATAATCACTTTTCTCAACTAAAACTAATTAATTACGCGCGAAAAATTTTTTTTTTCTACCACGGCCTCCAGGGTTTGCCTTCGATTTCCGGGACAACGCTTTTGCGCATCACCAGAGCCAGAGGTTTTTGTAAGGGCGGACTGTAGACACGGGGATCAAACTCGGGATCACTTGTGTACCCGTTCGCGGGTGAGGTCGCGACATCGCGGTGACTCGTAGAAGAGGTCGCGAAGGTGGTGGTCGTCTGTTCCCGGAAAGCTGCTGGCGGTGGAGCCTCGAAGGCTACGGGACTGGCAGCGGAGGTAGAAGTTGAGCTGGTTGACGAAGTTGATGAAGAAGCGGATGCTGTACTGGCCGTTCTTTGGGGGATGGGTATCAGAGTCGGCAGCGGCGATGAAGGGGCTGGTGAAGACACTGGGGAAACTGGGGTTGCTTTTGCATTCGCAGGAAGCACTAGCGCGATGTCACCGTTCGGTAATCGCGTTGGAACCAACTGCAACCCCGTGCCGTTTGCGTTCGTGAAGAAGATCCCGTTGGACTGCTGGACTTGGATTCGCGGGGACGAAACATCCACTTGGGGAAGAATATGGACTTGGAGTTGCGTCGTAGGCGCGGGCTGGACCGGCTGAGTTTGTCCCGTGACTCCGGTGGATCCATTTGTTGAGGTTGCGTTTTCTACTGGTCCTAGGCAGGATGCCAAGTGGGACATCAGGCGACGTTTAACGGAGGCATCCAGTCCGGGAAATCTGCCAACTTCACCAGCACACTCGGTAAATCCAGCGCGAAATTTATTTAGCACACTTGGATCTGTCGCTGCTGCTAGAGCTACCTGTTGACGCTGCAGTGTCTCTAGATGTTTTACTGTCATCTCCAGGATGTCCGCTTTTTCTAACTTTGAATGTCTAGCCGGCTGTAATCATAAAAATTGAAAAATTTGTTAGATTTCATATAAAATTTCAATACCGCGAAAGTTGCGATTTTTAAATTTTCAAATTTACGCGCCAATTTTTAAAAAAATACTTACGTCTTTTTTCATCGCATCCAATATCAAAGTCTTGAGATCATTAAGACAATTGTTGATCCTCGCTCGTCTTCTTTTTTCCATGATCGGTTTGTTGCTCTGTAATCATAAATAAAAATAAAATTAAGAATTTAAATTCCAGGGGATGAAAAATTTTTTAAAATTTTTTCCGATGAAAGTGATGGATAAATAGACACTAACCCGTCGATTTTCACCAGTTCGTCTTGTGGTGGTGGTCGTAATTTGCGCAGGTGGTTGACCAGCCTCCTGGGGCACGTGTGCAGCCGGGGGAGTTGCTCCCACAGTGACACCACCCGCTGGCATTGTGGCGCCCACTCCAGTAACCATTTTAATAAATATCCTTATTTAATATTTAATCACAATTAACATTAATAATCACAACACAGCACGTAATCCAAGTGAACATCCACAATTACATCCACAAAAATACAAATTATCGTTCGACTTAATTAAAAAAAGTGCTCGGAAATTTAAGCTATCAAGTAGCGTCGAGATTCGACCTCTCGGTAAGAGCGCCCAAGATCGACTGGCTCACTGATTTTCGGCTCTCTAGCGCCAAGGTTTGAGTAGCAAGTGGTGCCCGAGTCTCGGAATGCTCACCGGGATGGAGAAGGAGAAAAATATTTAAGAGGGGATGAATAGCGCGTGACGCTTGATCTCCACGTACTTAATGCCAAGAAAAGTACCTATAGCCACTACACTATTCCCCCTCCCTTCCCCCTTCCCTTCCCCTGCTCAATAGACTAAAATTCCGACACTCGTACGGCACTCGCATGCCCTCGAGCCCTCCCACTACTTCTTACCCCCCCTTCTAGATCCTCGAACCCTTTATCGTTACGGCCCCCACTCCTGCCTACTCACACTCGGAACTTAGACCAAGATAACCGCGGATGGGATGTCGATCCTACACTCGGATGCAATACAAGACCCCCGTCGCGTTTTACTGCGGCTCGATTGCGTGTCAACTATTAATTCAACTCGTACTTTTAATGTCTTAAATATAATTCCATATGGAAATTATTATTATTATATTGTTTAATAATTTATGTAACACGTAATATATATATGTATATTTATTTATTAATGACAGGTAATTTATAAATTTTATAAATAATTGTGAGCATAAAAAATACATTTTTTCATTACATGTCACTTTTTTTTTCTATGGGAGGGGGTAATTGTAGACGGCAGGTAAAGAGAGAGATTTGGAGGTATAAGAGGCTTAGGATGAGGCTGAAAGGGAAACAAACACAATTGAAGAGAGTACACGAGCAGGTAGTGAGATAGAGAGAGACACTAGAGTCGCGCCGTCGAGATTCGATGGAGGGGGGATCGAATTGAGGCGCGCGACAGAGCCCTCGCTATTGGTGCGTCCGGTACTCCCACTATTGAACCGCATAAGTTAAGAGCGTGCCGCCGCGCGCGATGCACTCGACCGAGATGTCTATTGAGTAGGGGGTAAGTCATGCGACTCATCGCTTCTCTAACGTCTGGAGCTCTCTGGAAATTATACTACGTGCATATGTATGACATAAGAATGTGGGAATTTACGGTAGAGAAATCTTGATAGCGTGGGATGTATCCTGTACTCATGTTTAACAGAAATGAGGAAGGACATGTGACACTAATTTTTTTTTAATTATAAATAATTACTGTAATTTTTTTTATTTATTTATATATTTTTTCCGAGATGTTTTTAGTCGGAGTGGGGGTAAAATTTGATTTATCGTAATAGAAATAGAAATTTCGTATTTTTTTGAGATAAGAAGTCGGTTTGGGGGCGAACGGGTTAAGGACTGAGACCGCCATCTGTAGGACGAGGAATGAAACTTTTTTTCTACATATGATAACGTAATTCGCTGCTGGCTGTTGGCTATGTAACGAATTTTTAGTAGAATAATTTATTGACAAATAATATGGAGACAAGAATATTTTTTTTATCTTATCTATGAATAGGGGAAATTTGTCGTAATTTATTTAGTAGTTGATAAAAATTTGGAATTTTTTAATTTTTACCTCATTATTAAAATATACACAGAAAAAAAATTTCTTACGAATTTTTTTTCGCGCACCAAGAAAATTTTCTTTTCAATGCATAGTATGAAATATTTCTTAGGGCAAATGAAAATTGGGGGGTGGGCAGCATGAAAAAAATTTATAAAAAAAATATATGTTAAAATATATTTTTCATATAAAAAAAATACATAAAAAATATATAAATATATATAGAATATGTATAAAAAATATATTTTAAATAGCTAACTTTTGGCTGATTTTCGTACATATTTTAAATATATGACAAATATATCTCAGAGTACATAAAAAATATAATTATGGAAATATAAAAAACATATATAAAAAATATATTTTTTATCTAAATTTTATATATTTTTTTCCTAGGTTGTTAGTTAAGATAAAAATACATTTTTTATATATATAAAATATATTGCGAATATATTTTTTTAATGTTTTTATACATGTATTTTTTATATGTTCTAAGATATATTTTTAATATACTTAAAATATATAAAATATATACGAAAATCGGCCAAAAGTTATCTATCTAAAATATATTTTTTATCCATATTTTATATATATTTATATATTTTTTTAATATCAAAAATACATTTTTTTTATATTTCAACATATATTTTTTTGATAAATTTTTTTCGTGGAGGACACACTTGAATAATTATAATTATGATTTGACAGACAATAAAGTGTTAGTCTGACAGACAAAATTATCAGAATGATAATAAAACAGAATTTAAGTTTGAAGCTCTAACTTATGCTTGGTGCTGAAAGGTTTTGGCTCAACTGAAAAACAGAAAAGTATTAGTTATAACCCAGTACTCTAGGTACTCGGTACGCTTCCACTTATTACATATTTTAAGGGTCAAGGAGTAGTGGGAAGGGTCATTGTCATTGTCAGGTATACGAAAATATGACAGTACGATGTATTTTTCTAAATAAAACTAAATATTGTTCCAACAAAATGCAATCAACATTTACCTCCGAAAATAATGACTGGTTGAAAAATCCGATTCACTTCAATAGGATTTGATCGGAATTTTCCTATTGGAATGAATCGGAAATTTTTGAAAAATATATTATTTTTCGATTGAAACCTATTGGATCACATTTAAAATTTTTATCGGAATGAATCGGTTCCAATCGGAAAATAATAACGAAATAAAAATATTATTTTCCGATTGAAACCGATTCATTCCGATTAAACTCAATCGGATCCTAATCGGACTCAATCGGAATTCTTAACCAGGGACATTTTTACATAAAAAAAAGATTTCTTGACGCAAGAAATTTTTAATCGCCCCGAGAAAATATTTTTTGCATCAAGACATCTTTTATTTCTGTGTAATTTCTAGGATAATTTTTTTTTTTTATAATTGGAATGGATAAAAATTATATTTATGGTAATTGTAAATAAATAATTGCATGGAAAGTTTGTATTTTTTTACATAATATTACGTAGCTTCAAAATAAGCGAGCTGATAAAAATTTTTTGAACAATTAACTTAAATTTATTGCTACTACGTTTCCATTTAAATAAAAATTTATGTTATGTAGTCCAAATAATTACCGATTCCTGGCAATTATACTGAATACGATGTATTTATTTGCACAACAACTTAATTGCCAAGTATTTAAACATTTATCTAATGTACGTAAGCAAACTAAAGGCAAGCGGCTAATTTTTCAAGCTGTCACTGATATCATGTTATTTATTTCTACAAAAATTAAGTCGACTTTAATTTTTGTATTTTTCCACATGCGTTTGAATATTTTTTCAGCAATAAAAAAATTATGAAAAATAATTGCGACAATTGTCCTCCAATAAAACATTTAACAGTCAAATATTATAAATTATAGGGGAAGGAGGGGCAAAAGGGGGTAGGGTAGGCATAACGGGGTACCCCCAAAATTTGATAAAAAAAAATTTTATATTTTAAATGGTTTTTAAACATTCAAAAATCACTTCTGTATACTCTCTAAAACTAAATTAGTGAAAAACCACTAATTACTTGTGAATATTCACTAATCTAAATTGTCCAAAGTATACGACTATGAATTAGTGACTATTCACTTTTTGAATTAGTAAAAAAAATAACATATAAAATTAGTGAAAATTTCACTGATTGAATTAGTCAAAAATGTACTAATTCACTTGTTAACGAGGATTTATTTGGAAAAATATTGTATCGTTGCTAATAATATTGTATCAAAATATTATTATTATTATGATTATTATTTGTGATTGATTATAAAATTTTTTTAGCAACTTGATCGACTAAATTAACAATTAAAATTACTTTCATATGGTAAATATTTATATCATAATTATAACTCATAACCTGAATCTATTGTCAATGAAGGTTTTGATTAAGGTTCGGTAAAAAAAGTTGGAGTAAAAATATAAAGCTATTAAAAAATAACAAGATGTATTATTTAGCAACTAAGTTAGGTTTTATCTAATTAACTTACTTTAATTAATACTGTTCAGTTGTATTTAAAAATTATCGTAATTAATTTTGCCCTGAATTTGATAATTCAATGATAGAATAAAAAGTCCTTAAGCGAGGCGCCACTAGTAATCATTGTAGAATCCGGGGAATCACTAATGAATTAGTGAATCTAATTCAAAATCACTAATTTTGTAGTGAATTTTAAGATCACTATTTCAATTAGTGAAATTTTCACTTATTTAGTTTCAGAGAGTATATGTATGTTTTTTATTTTTTTATTTTAAAAGCATAGCTTTGTACCATGGGTTAAAAAGTACCGATTTTTTGCTTGCAAATGAAGCGAATAAAAATAATGATAAGAATGACATTGACCTTTACCCTCTCGATTACATCTGTATTTATTTTTCCCAAGATAAGATTCCTCAATAGCTCTTAAAATAGTTAAGACGTTCAATACTCGTCAGTAGAAACTGTTCATAAATAATCTAGCTGTGACAAAAAATCTATTTTGCAATGAGGATATGGCAGATGTCGTTAGTAAGAGGGTTGTTTCTAATTACAGGCATTGGATTTGTTTGTCTTATTGTTCCAATTAAAGCCTCAAGTATTGACTCTTCAAAGAGTAAGTTATTTTAGCTCTTAACTTGATAATAAATAGAACATATTGATTGCACATGACCTCTACATATGTATTTTTCATGACGCAGTTGCTACGAACCAATGTACAACGCACGAGTGTAGTATGAAACGTATAAAATGGGGTAAGTTGTATTTATTGACCCGGGTCGGAAAATTTGATCTGTTTTGAAACTTTAAATCTTTACATCAAAAACAGCTTGAACTTTTAAAGGCAGGTCAACGAGTTCAAATACAGACAAATTTGTCCAAACAGTCTAATAAGACTAAGATCATACTCTCTTAAATTTGAAATAGTAAAAATAGTGACTATTCACTGTTTACTAGTGAAAAGTATGTCACTAATTCAAATAGTTGTATACTTTTAACTGGTAATTAGTGACTATTTACTGCCAAATAATTTTGGTCACGTGATTTTCACTAATTCATTTTTAGAGAGGACTGTTATCTATTCGTGGTGGTGACAGACCTAATAAACTTTGAAAATTGAACTTTACCAATTTGAACTTTCGCAATTTGAACTTCGGTAAGTTTGAACTTTCTCTCTAAACATGAATTAGTGGAAATTTCATTAATTACGTTAGTGAAGCAGTATTCACTTCATAATCAGTGTATTTAAATAACAAATTAGTGAATTCTCACTAATAAATTTAGTACTATAATTTTCACTAGCAAATTAGTGATTTTCACTACTGAACTAGCGATATTTTCATAATTTCTACAAGTGAAACTGTTATTCACTTCTTAATTTATGAATTCCACAATTTCACTAGTAACTTTAACTAGCAAATAATTAAATATTTTACTAGATATTAATATAATTAATAATTATGGTGCTATTTTAAAAAATTTTAATAAAAAACTTTCAAAATAAAAAAAAATAGAAGTACAGAACAATAATATATTTATATGAAGAGTACGTCAATCATAACATCACGGATTTTTTATTTCTTCATCAGTTATTGTTTGGTATCATAACGAATATACTATTTACACTCACGCGATCACATGCGTAGGTCAGCGCAGTGGATAGCATCAAAGACTTTGAATCGGAAGGATGCAGGTTCGAGCCCAGCAGTCACCGGGATTTTTTCATCAATAAAAATCATGTATACTTCCTCTAAGTAATGATTCTAATACATTAATCACATTTCGGATCTAATTACAAGTGTCTTATATTTTTTTCGCAATATAATATTTTTTTTCACCGATGAAATCAGTGAATTCCCATATTCACTTTTCAATTTAGTGGATTCTCATATTCACTTATTAAATCAGTGAATTCCAATATTCACATATTCATTTAGTGAATATTCACTACTTCTGCGTGGTACGATTGTCGCATTGACAATTAGTGAATATTCATTTGAAATTAGTGAAAAATCACTAATTCATATTTAGAGAGTTGGTAAATTTGAACTTTTATGTTTTTGATGTTAATGATGATTATGATGATGATGAAAAATAAATTATTTTTGATGATAGAAATACTAAATTATTTAAAGTTCAAATTTACAAAAGTTCAAATTGTCAAAGTTCAAATTTTCAAGTTCAAAGTGTAAAAGTTCAAATTTTCGAAGTTTATTAGGTATGGAATAAATCGTGGTCATGTGGTATAACAAAATAATGTTTTTTATCAACCACCTTGTAGAACAGTATCTTATGAGAAATCATTTCTACTATCGGTTATTAAATTATGGAATCAATCACCAACGGAAATATTAGCTGCTTTAAATAACTATGCTGAGTTTAGATCATCGTATTATACAGTAGGACCTCATTATAAGACTATTAGTTTCTCTCTATATATGGGGTGTAAATTATAAATTACGTATTTTGATCTCTCTTTTATATATCTTTTTCGTTGAGTCGATGAATGAACTTACATATAATGATTATTGATATTATACTATACTAGAATTTCACGTATCTTTTATGTATTATGGCCTTTAGGGAGCCGGGTATACATATTTGATTGCATTAAATTATTTATCACATAATGATATTTGGTTTTTTTTTCTTTGATTGCGCATGGCAGCTGCAGAAATTACTAAACATCGTGATATGAATATTAATCCCTGTGAAAATTTTCACCGATTTGTCTGTGGTAACTACGAAAAAATTGATCGCCCAAATGACGAATTTGAGGATGATATTATGAAAAAACTTCATGCAGACAATTTGATTGGAGATGAAAGCTTAGCAAGTGAATTCAAACCCTACAAACTTGTTCAAGATTTGCACAAAACATGCATGGATCAAAGTTAGTACATTTTATTAGTTAGGTATATTAATCTGAGACATCAATTTATGATAAAATGTAAAATTGATAGATGCCGTTGGACAACAGACCCTGGATCTAATGAAAAATATTATGAAAAGTCTGGGAAATTGGCCTGTTTTGGAGGCTGACAAATGGAACGAATCTGGTTTTAATTGGATTGATTTTACGGGCGAAGCTAAAAAATTTGGTTACAATTTGAATTATTTCTTGGACTGGCAGCCAGAATCTAAATCCGTTGGTCCAAATAAAACCCTGATATATCTCCTCGAAGTATGTTCCGATACTCAGGCTGTGTAACTAGATAATTTGTAACTGATTTTTCTATTTCATCAGATAGCTCCAGTTCACGTTGACGTTTCCACTGACGAACTACCAGCCTACAAAAAATATATGAAAGAAGTGGCACAACTTCTTGGCGCGAGCAGTGATTCTGTCCAGGAATTGGATCAAGTCATTGATTTTGAAGTAAAACTTAAAGAAATAGCTGAGAAAGTAAATCCAGATGAAACTAAAGAGTTGAGTGTCGAAAAGCTACAAGACTTAGAGCCGAGTATAAATTGGGAACAATTTATATCGAAAACTCTGATGCCTTTCGTGGATGCCGATGAAAAGCCAGTTCTGTCGGTTTGGAATCCGACCGCCCTAACGGAACTTTTAAGCCTCATGGAAAAGACTCCGAAACGCGTGCAAGCCAACTACGCGATGTGGAGAATAGTCCAATACTCGATTCCCTATTTGACTGCCGAGTTTCGGGATAAATATCTCCGGTTCCTGGAATTAACAGGCGCCGTTGATGTTCCACGACAAGTGATTTGTGACGAAATGGTTAAAACGTACTTCGAAAACGCCATCACTAATTACTACTTGGACCAGTTCAAGGACAGCCAGGAGGCTGTTAGAAATGTCGTCTTTTATATTAAAAGTGCGATGGTCAACATGATCAGACGATCCAAGACACTGAATGATGATGAAAAAGACGAAGGCGTCAGAGAAATTTTCGGGATGCCCGTCACTATCGGTCCGTCAGAAACGCTGTCTGTTCCTGAAGAATTGAATAAATTCTATGCAGATGATTACGTTGTGATGAACAATTTCCTGCAAACGATTTTGAATATGAATATATTCACGATGGTGAAGCGATTTAGTAATAAAATATACACGGAAATGTTTCAGTATGATGCGAACCAACATGGAGATCAAGGAATGCCAGAAAATTATGCTAATCATTTATGTGAGACTTAACGCTGAATTATTTGTATACAAGCGAAGATAATGTTTTAAAAGACCAAATTTTTCAGACATACCCGCGAAAATGCTGGCGAGCCCATTGTTCGACAATAAGCGACCGATGTACATGAACTTCGGGGCAAGTGGTTCGAACATGGCCTCCGAAATGTACCAGACAGTAGCACACATTGGTAGAAAGTGGGCTGAGGATGGCACAGAATTACCCAATGAACAAGTCGAATGCTTTAGTCATTTAATGGACAATGTAACAGACCCCCTCATCAGAGATTCGGTAACTATTCCATTGTTTTAAAATACTAAGACTCTTTCTTTTATCTGAATTACGTGATTACTTGGTACTTTTAAAACCCTTTAGAGAATTGGTCGTCTTGCAGAAAGCATAATTGCCCAATACATCGGACTTCGTGTTTCTTACGCCGCGTACAAGGATTTCGCAGATCAATCCGGTCTAGAAATGAATTTGCCCGAATTGTCTTACACTTCTGGACAATTATTCTGGATTTCATACATGGAATCTCTTTGTTCCGCGAATGATGATCAAGACCAACCACAGACTGCTGATAGTAACAATTTTACATTTCTTGAAAATTTGATAATGAAAATTCTTTCAAATGTACCAGAAATTTCGGCTGATTTCCAGTGTCCCGTTGGGTCAAACATCAACCCTGAAGATAAATGTACCTGGTGGTAAATTATATTCTTTACGAGCAAAAGTTTACTATTGTTGAATATTTTCTTGTACGATCAAAAAAATAATGAAATACATTTCTGTTCATTACACTGTAACACAACCTGATTACACAGAAGAAAAAATTTCAGAGGGCTAGGAAATTTACCTTCTTTTTAAATAATCCTTTCATATAAATTGTGGCGCTGTGATGCCTATGTTGACATCGGGACAGCACTGTAGTCAATGTAAGGAATTTTTTTATGTAATATAGGGAGGGTGGGGCAGAGCGGCCTCCCTGAAATTTTGATCAAAAAAAAAAAATTTTTTGTTTTTCGACTAATTACTATAAATCCGATATGTTTGCGCATTTTTACCCCTACGCATGACATTTAGGGCAAAATGGACAAGCCCAAAATTTTGAAAAAGTGATTTTTTCATATTTCTATCGTCTAATTAAAAATAAATTATTATAATTACACATTTCTAGCCCTACGCATAACACCTGGGGCAAAATGGACCAGCCGAAACTTCCGCCAAATTATTTTTTCATATTTTTCGGCCGTTTCTCTGTGTAAGAGGTAAATTTGGTCACTAAAAATTAATAAAAATTAAATTTTTTGTTTAGTTGATAAGTTTTTGAAATAAAGTAAAACTATAGAATTGATTTTTTTTTTTATTAAATAACAATTAGTTATTAAGGTAATCGAGAGTAAACGATTTATTACACTTTAAAACATTTTTTTCGAGTAATATAAAACCAAAAATAGTTGTCAAGAGAAAGAAATACATTTTTAATAATGAAAACAATTTAAAAAAAAAAAAAAACGAAAAAAACAATTTTTTTATTACTTTTTGGAGGGAGGCCGCTCTGCCCCACAAAAAAAAAATTTTTTTTCAGAATTTCGGCGAAATGTCCATAAATTTGTTCGAAATAGGACAAAAGCAAAGTGATCTTATGGTTGAAAGCCACAAAAAGTAATAATTGGCTTAGGGGGGCCGCTTTGCCCCACCCTCCCCTAAGAGAAATGCCTATAAAGTAGAGGTATTTTTCTTATTTTTACATGTGAAATGTTCCTTTTTTAGATTTTAATTATGCAAGGAGAGAAATTTTAAGTAAATATTTTTATGCAGCATAGTACTAATTACACTACCCTATAGTTTGTGTCACGCCGCTCTTATGTGACTGCTTATACAAACTATAGAGTAATGTAATTATTACTATGCTCCATAGGCATATTTGCTTGACATTTATCTCCGTGGCAACACAGGAATTTCCCCTTTGTAAACATAGTGTTTTTCCTCGGTACAGCTAAAATTATGAAATATACTTATTTTATTACACTGATAATAAAGCCCGATTAAATATAAGATCAATTGCAAAATCTAGTGAGATTAAAGCCTCAATATCATTCAACATTTGTCACCCTCAGACCTATAGGTCAATGTCGATTATAAGTATTTTATCGACTGTTATGCGCAAAATCAGTAATCAACCGCGTGAGTAAAAATATCGAGCCTAATTAAAATGGCAACGTTTATTGGTTTAAAACTTATGAAAAAATAAGAACTCCAGTGGTATATAAGGTTCGATTACTGGCAAATGATCAAAATTGCCTGCAACTGCGTTATTGAAACTACGATTGCTCCGTAAGTATATTATTAATATCTATATATTGAGTAACTTGGAACAGCCACCATGAAGACAATTCATAAAAAAAATATATGTTAAAGTATAAAAAAAATATATTAGTAATATATTTTAAATCTATGAAAAATATAATTATGAAAATATAAAAAAATTATGTGAAAAATCTATTTTTAATTCAACCAACAATCTAGGTAACGAAAATATAAAAAGTATATATAAAAAATATATTTTTTATATAATTTTTTTATATTTTCGTTACCTAGATTGTTGGTTGAATTAAAAATATATTTATTATATAATTTTTTTATATTTTTATAATTAGATTTTTATAGATTTAAAATATATTTCTACTATATTTTTTTTTTTTTATTTTTATACATGTATTTTTTATATGTTCTAAGATATTTTTTTAATATATTAAAAATATACCCGGGTCAAAAATAAAACTTGATTTAGGCTCACTTCGCCTTATTTTCTTTTGAAGTTATCGATTTGCCGACGATTTTTTGATAAGATGTCGACTTTTTTGACTTAAATTTAAGTTTTTTCAACTTTTTTCATCTTAGTTTCAACTTATTCGTCTTTACTTTGAGCACGATAGTCATTCACATTACTTTTGACTTGCTAAACCAAGTCGAAAAAAAAGTCATTTATTCGCCTTACTTTCGCCTTAATATATGAAAATTATTTCACTTTAGTTCTGACTTTTTCGACTTATAATTTAAGTCGAATAAGTCTACATCAAGTCAATTTCGACTTGATTTAGACTTTTTCGCCTTACATTTTAAGTCGAATAAGTCTAAACCAAGTGAATTTCGACTTGATTTAAACTTTTTCGTCTTAAATCGTGACTAAGTAAGCCAGTTAAGTCTAAACCAAGGCGAAAACTCGATATATTTCAAGCCTCCATAAAAAAAGTCGAGTTTGCCTTGTAAAAAACGGTTCCAAATTTCGACTTGGTAAACCAAGTCTGAATCAAGTTTTATTTTTGACCCGGGTATAAAATTTATACGAAAATTGGCCAAAAGTTAGCTATTTAAAATATATTTTTTATACATATTTTATATATTTTTTATGTATTTTTAATATATTTCTTATATATGAAAAATATATTTTTTTTATATTTTAACATATATTTTTTTTATAAAATTTTTTCATGGGGAAGATCACTTTTGCAGAACATACTTTTAAATTGTTGAATAATATGAAATATCAATTAAGACAGTAAATATTATACTTTTATTACACAAAATTAAAATTTAAGGAAATTTTGATCTGTTTCAAATAAAATAACAATTTTAAGTTATTTTTATTAAATTTGACTTGACTTGTTTTCAATAATTTTCAGTCTGATTTTGTTCGCTTCTAGATCAGAATCACACTTTTTGACCAAAATATTTTGTCGTCTTTATTTTTATCCAAACCAAAATCAAATTTTTTCTATTTATTATTTTTAATCTGTTTTTGATCGTCTTTAGATAAAAAACGGCTCAAAATTTTTGTAAATTTGAAAACAGATTGAATAGTTAATAGACAGACCGAATGCAGACTAGTTAGACTAAAATGAGATCAAATTTTTTGACCCGGGCATACTTTTGACAGTTTCTTTTAACAGCCACTGAGTATATGAGTGAATTCAGATTTAAATGAAATCCGTAATTACTTCAAATTCACTGCCGATTTTTTAGTTTTTCGAAAAATTTCTAATAATGACATAAATACAGAATTGCAGCATAATTAAAAATGTCGAAGATCTTGATGATCATTTTATTGATTGGGCTGATCAGTGCTGGGATCGATGCTTGTATACAGCGTAGTCTATATGTACGTATAAATATATATACATATGTATGTTGTTTCTTTAGAATAGGTCATAAAAACTGTATTAAGTTGTATTTTAAAATTTTCTAGTGTCACCCATCAGCCGGTTTGGTTTGCTGTGGGTGGGACAAATGCTCAGGACAAACTATATTCCATTCAGGAGTATGCGAAGATATTGGGATCTCTTACAGCGGCTAAAATTATTCCTACATCAAATAAAAACCTTAAAAAATTATTTCGGTTTTAAAATCTGTCTTATTATTAGCGAATGTTAGCTTCAATTTAAATTTTGTCATTGAAATATTCTGTTAACTAATTCAATGTCTGTCTAATAAAATTATTCAAAAAAATTTTTAATGCTTATTTGAGTATTTATGTTTTATTGAACGACTACTATAAGAAAGCTGTATATTAGGCTGATTCAAAAAAATGGACTATTTTTTTTTTTGATATCACCTGTGAAATATATTCAGAGAGGCAAGAAAAAACGCCTGTAAAAATCACAGCTCTTAATATTAATATTTAGAGGTCGCGCATCGCAAATTTCTATTTCCTATTTAAATAACATAGGAAAAATTATTTTTCAATTTCATAATTTTATATCTTAAGAACTAATGGACAAATTTCAATCACTGAAGCATATTTTTGTAGGAAATTTAACGCTCTACAAAAAAGGTTTCTCATCATTTTCTGATAAATCCATCTGTTTCAAAGTTATCAGAGCTCGAAGTAAAGTTAGAGATCGTTTTACTTTTCCGGTGAAACAATCAGACTTATCACAAAATTTTGTGGGGTCTTTTTTGTTGACAATTTTATTTTCTACAAATTATTATCAGTAAAATTTTTTCAAATTCTGCATTGTTTTCTAGTTATTTTCATTTCAATGTCGAGCTCTTGAAATCGATCGGAACCACTTTTTTCAGAGCTTGAAATTAAAATGAAAATAACTAGAAAACAATGCGGAACTTGAAAAAACTTTACTGACAATAATTTGTAGAGAATAAAATTGGCAACATAAAAAACTTTATGACATTTTGTGATAAGTCTGATAGTTTCACCGGAAAAGTAAAACGATCTCTAACTTTACTTCGAGCTCTGATAACTTTGAAACAGATGGATTTATCGAAAAATAATAGGAGACCTTTTTTGTAGATCGTTAAATTTCCTACAAAAATATGCTTCAGTAATTGAAATTTGTCCATTAGTTCTTAAGATATAAATTATGAAATTGAAAAATAATTTTTCCTATGTTATTTAAATAGGAAATAGAAATTTGCGATGCGCGACCTATAAATATTAATATTAAGAGCTCTGATTTTTACAGGCGTTTTTTCTTGTCTCTCTGAATATATTTCACAGGGGATATCAAAAAAAAAAAAAAGTCCATTTTTTTGAATCAGCCTACTGCATATTGTTAAAAATTTATGTTGAGTAAGTAATAATAGTATATTTTACACCTCGGGCAGTAAAGTAAGAAATGTCTCAGATCTCATGTAATTGTTGGCCGAGGCGAAGCCGAGGTCAACAAACATGTGATCTGAGGCTTTCTTATTTACTGCCCAAGGTGTAAATACTATTTTTCGCCTCGACGGAGGCGGAAAGCGGAAACTTCGTTTCGCACAGCGGGAGAAAAGTTGACGCTTTTCGCCCGGAGGGGCGAAAATATATTAAGTTATTTCTATTAGTAAGTGGTTTGATCATAGCTTATTTCGAAATGTATTTTACAATAACACACATTGGCAGGAAGGAAGCTAAGGTCAAGTATAAAATTTCAAACGATAATCTTATAACGTGTAGCCATCGAACACCGGAAAAATAAATAAAACTTATCGTAGATAATTGTTTTCGTTTTGTTATATAACAAGGGCACCAATGCGCACTACACTGGTAATACTTTCCAATGCGGATGTCATAATTTATTGGTTTAAAACTGATAAAAAAAAATATGAAAAAACGCGAAACGAAGGTGGTATATAAAAGGTCCGTTTACTGACGAATGGTCAAAATCGTCTTCAACTGCATTATTATTCAATCTACGATTGCTCTGTGAGTATTCTTAATCACTATATATTAGATAACCTGCAATAAATAATTTTTGCAGTACATATTTTCAAATTGTTAAAGAATATGAAATATAAATAAAGACGATAAATATTATATTTTTTTTACATAAAATTAAACATTAAAAGCAAAATACTGAATGAAAAATTCAGGTGATATATTTTAGTAAAGAAATATATATGAAAATTGAACAATTATAATTTTTCAAATTTTAATTGTTGCATTAGAATGTTTACTCCAGCAATGGATAGTAAATATTAAAAAATGTTGGAAAATCCAAAAGTGCACACCTCAATCGCTCATTTTATTTTTAATCACTACTTTTATTATATAATATTAATGTATTTTTTTTTATTATGAACTTTTATTCAACTTACAAATCATCAATTTGTTTTTTTTATTTCTTATTTTCAGTTTAATATTTTTTTACTAACATTTTTTTTTAAATATCCCGCTTTTTGTCTTAAATATCGCTTTTTTTCAAACATCTTGATACGCTAGTGCTACCACCAGTAGTTGATAGAGAGAAACAATGAAAAAAATAATAACAACAGTAAAAAAATAGCAGCTAAATTTTTCACGAATAATCAGTTTTATGTCGTTAATTAATTACAATTAAACTAAAAGGATTCAGATAGTAATTTTTATAAGGGTTCTTGTGATAAAAAATACAAAGACAATAAAAAAAAATCGGTATGTCAGTTGACCCTGCGGGCCAGCCTCAAAACTTCCCGCTGTTTTCGAGCTCATCGAAAATACTTTTGTATGCTGTTGTTTTCGAAAAAAACCATTTTTCACCATTTTTTCTCCAACGATATCTCTCAAACTAATAAACCGATTGAGACTATTGAGGTGGCAATCGACGCGTTTTATCAAATTCTAAAGCTGATCAAATTTTGAATTCGATTTCTCGAGTCGTTTTTGAGATATTTCAGAAAAAATAAAAAATTTTTTTTTTTTAATTCTTTCGACAACGGTTTCTCTTGAACGAATGAACCGATTTTGATGGTTGGGGTGGCATTCGACGCGGCTTATAAAGCTCTAGAGCCTAGTCCATTTTGGAATCGATCCATCGAGCACATTAAAAGTTATCCGAAAAAAACACTTTTAAAAAAATTTTATTTTTGGAATATCTCTGAACGAGCCGTACCGATCAAGCTCAATTTTCTTACAGCTTCAAGATATTGACAAGCCGCGTCGAATGACACCTTAAAGTTCAAAATCGGTTCATCCGTTGAAAAGATACAGGTATTTACATACGTACATACACTCGGACATCATCGTGAAATTAGTCAGAATAGCTTCCTAGGACCTCAAAACGTCGACATCCGATGAAAATTCGATTTTCGTAAATCGGACCGAAACCAATAACTTCCCGAATTTTTGAAAATTTACAATTTTCTCAGCGGGAAGTTAAAAAGTTAGGCCGATTAATGGTGTCTATCGAAAGTTATCGTGTTTACGAAGTTTCATACGTAACAATTGACAGCACTAGTTTCTTGAGTTAAAATAATTTATTTTAAACGAATAAAATGATGAATCGACTTAATATTGGGTTTAAATTGTTTCTTAATAAATTCTCTATATGCTAGTATACAATTTTACTTATTTTGGTGAAATAAAAATAGTGTAGAAAGATTTTTATATGAGTAAAATAGTCGAATAAAAAAACCCGTTCATAAAGCACATCTGCGCTTTCGCGCTTGAGGTGTGCAATATCTATCATGGAAACAAAAAACATTTATATATATATTTAGTAGACTGATTCAAAAAAATCGACTAATTTTTTTTTTCTTCATTATATCGAAAATATTTTTGGAAATGACGAAAAAAAAATACTGTAAAAGTTTGAGCTCTTAATATTAATATTAACTGCTGCCGCATCGCAATTTTCTATTTCCTGTTTAAATAACATGGGGAAATTTATTTTTTAAGCTTTGGAATTTTGTAGCTCACAGTGGGACCAATACTTTCAAATGTTCATGATTAATTCTAATGGAAAATTTGACGCTCTATAAAAAAGGTCTCTTATAATTTTTCGATATTTTTATTTCTTCAAAAGTTATTCGAAGTTAAAGTTAGATTGACGATAAATTTTTACATTTTCTGAATTTTTTGACGCAACCATCTACTTTATCGGAAAATTTTATAGGAC
The DNA here is from genome assembly GCF_029852145.1 of Microplitis mediator. Lineage (NCBI taxonomy): Eukaryota > Metazoa > Arthropoda > Insecta > Hymenoptera > Braconidae > Microplitis > Microplitis mediator. Next base: position 1,971,707 of record NC_079977.1, read on the forward strand.
ATTTTTTGTAGAGCATTTCATTTCCTATAACTTATTTTAAAGAAAATTTTTGATATTTCTCACAAGTTGTAAGTTATTTGCCATTAACTGAAAATTTTCTTAAATAATCTAAATTTTGTTGCTTAAAATTAATTATATTAAATTTTCAGTTAATTGAAAATAACTTTCGACTTGTGAAAAATATCGAAAATTTTCTCTAAGATAAGTTATAGGAAATGAAATGCTCTACAAACAATGTCCTATAAAATTTTCCGATAAAGTTGATGGTTGCGTCAAAAAATTCAAAAAATGTAAAAATTTATCGCCAATCTAACTTTAACTTCGAATAACTTTTGAAAAAATAAAAATATCGAAAAATTATAAGAGACCTTTTTTGTAGAGCGTCAATCTTTCCATTAGAATTAATCATGAACATTTGAAAGTATTGGTCCCACCGTGAGCTACAAAATTCCAAAGCTTAAAAAATAAATTTTCCCATGTTATTTAAACGGGAAATAGAGAATTGCGATGCGGCAGCTGTTCATATTAATATTAAGAGCTCAAACTTTCACCGTATTTTTAATTCATCATTTCCAACAATATTTTCAATATAACGGAGAAAAAAAAAATTAGTCGGTTTTTTTGAATCAGTCTAATATTTAGACTATTTTCCGACGTTGTCAATAATTTTTTAGTCTGGTTTTAATCGTCTTTAGATCAGAATCAGCTTAAAATTTTTATAAAAATTGAAAAACGGATTAAATATTTTGAATGCAGACTAATTGTAGTCCAGTTGGACTAAAATCAGATCGAATTTTTTTACCCAGTCATACTTTTGAAGATTTCATTTAACAGCAACTATAGTCAGTGATTCGATAAAAGATTTAATTTGAACCTTATCATTAAATTCAATTGTTATCGAAATAAAATTCAAATCACTCTGAAATCACTCTGCTGTAGAGACAAACTCCCTATTAACTCCAAATAAGGAGTGATTTGTTTTTAAACTCCGGAAATCCAAGTGACGTAGTGGATTCAAATTCAAATAGAATTTTTAATCGCGCCAAATTCACGCCCGATTTTTAAGTTTTGCGAAAAGTTTCTAATAATGATATAAATACATAATTGCAGTGAAATTGAAAATGTCGAAGCTCTTAATGATCATTTTATTGGTTGGACTGATCAGTGTTGGGATCGATGCTTGTATTCAGCGTGATCTATATGTACGCATAAATGTATATATATTATTCCTTTAAAAATTGATAAAAATTGTGTTAAATTGTATTTTAAAATTTTTTAGTGTCATCCATCAGCCGGTTTAGTTTGCTGTGGGTGGGACAAATGCTCAGGACAAACTGCATTCCAATCAGGAGTATGCGAAGATACTGGGATCTCTTACAGTGGCTAAAATTATCTCTTCATCAAGTAGATACCTTTGAAAATTATTTTGGTTTTACAATCTGTTTTATCATTTTCAAATATTGGTTTCATTTTAAATTTGTTTTTCGAAATATTTTGTTAACTAATTCGATGTCTGTTTAATAAAATTATTCAAAAAATTCTTAATACCTATTTGAGTACTTATTTAATATCGAACAACCCACATGAAAAAGCTCTATATTGTTAAAAATGTACACGGAGAGAAATTTATGGTAACCGTTCCTTGTACGTTTATAAAATATCATCCCATACCGTTATGGTAATGATTACTTGGAATTATGGGATATAGGCCAATATTTTCTGGAAAAAGTTCCCATAAGTATGGGAATAATTCCTATAATTATGGTAACAGGTCCCATATCGCTTATGAAAGAATCATGGTAATGGTTACCATATATTATGGTAATGGTTACCATATATCATGTTAATGGTTACCATAATATTATGGTAACGATTACTATAATATTATAGTAATGATAACTACAATATATGGGTGCTGTTCCTATAATCAACATTTCAAAAAAACCGGTTACCATGCATTATGGGAACCATTCCCATAATATATTGTAATTGTTACCATAAATTTCTCACCGTCTATAGTGAGTAAGTCATAAATATATCAAGTTATATTTGATGAAAGTCTAGGGCTTTGGCGGGATTTTAGTAAGATTACAAAATCGTAATTAAAAAATTATATTATTTGCATCATAGTGTCATCCAATCACTGGCTATACCTGCTGTGGCTCATTGGAATGCAATCAAGGCTGGTTCAAACCAGGAGCTACAAAGCTAATGATCCGTTTTACAGTTACGGAAAATAATAAACGAATTCAAATGAAATAATAAACCTTAAGAAAAAATTTCGGAAAATGATTTTAAAACACTCGAAATTTTATTACAATGATGATAACAATCGTAAATGACAATTTAAAATTTTGAAAAATATAATTCTAACAAATTCTTGGGTTGGGCCAATTTTCCCACCCAGTCTTCTTCTTTCAGCCTTTCCACTTTTACTATGTATTACGTGCAATAAATTAAAATAGTCATATATTTAAATAAAGCAAAATATATCACAGAAACTGTGATCGCCAAAATAGTAATTACAGTGGGTTTAAAGTGAAATACTTTTGTTGATTATTTTACCTGAAAAGGGTTATGCGCATTATTATTATAATTATAACCCTATTTAGCAGTCAATAGAACTGTAAGGTGAGACCTGGCTTTGAAAACACTTGTAACCTTTTCGGAAGGGGTTAGACACGTGCCGGTTTCAAAATTCATTATTTTTTCCTACTGACCGATTTCACAAAATACCAAAAATTCATCAAATTAACTTCTGACATTCGAATAAAAATTTTTAATTTTTTCAACCTAGAAATTTAATAATTTTCAGTTTTAGATGAAAATTAAAAAACTTCATACTTTCTAATAAATCGAATTTTCCAAAAAAAGCAAAAACACGGAATAATTTTTCGGGTCAAAAATTTATACTTTTTTTGGTTTATATTAAAAAAAATCATGAGTAGGCCCACAGTAGTCTTACAAACTCTATAATTTATTTAAAAATAAAAATTTTACAATAAAAGCCTAATTTCGAATTTGCGGAAATTATTTAAATTTTACGGAAACAAGTTTGATATGGATTTAAGTTACATTGAAAATAGAAAACGACATAAGCTGCTGAGAATATTACACTAGTTTGCTCGCTAGTTTATATTCCATGGGTGGGAAGAGGGCAGGGGTAGAGAAATAAGCCCCGAAGTTTGTAACATATAGACTTTCCACAGTATCGGGATGTGACTAAATGACTGGTTAGTGTTGGGCAAACTTTTACCATGACTAACGTCGGTTAGTGCCAGTATTATAAATTGCAGGACGAGGGTTATGAAGGAAAGGTATATAGATATATCTTAACTGTAAGGCCTAAAGGCTACGGCTTACCTCTTCAATTGGGGTTAACTCATAAAATTAAAGGCAAGGGACAAGTTGTCCTTGATGAAATTTTACTCCAGCACTTGTGTTTTCTTGTGTCGTGTCTATCCAGGTAAAAGTATGCAAATGCTCATAAATCTGATGACCATGGGCATCTTATAGATAATTTTAGTGAGTCGGTTTAAGAATAACTCGTCAAAATTCTCAGACATTATGAACTATTTTGGAAGGATTCAACTATTGCGGAAGACATTTGTCATGTGTTATTGTTGTGCCTGAAGGATTTAGAGCATTTCGAACAATTTGTAAAGAGTAAGACGCAATATTGGTGCAAAATATCGAGGCCAATGTGTATTGTGTGACAGGAAAGTAAGTTAATGGATTACTTTAAGAGTTATGGCGGCGGCGACTGCGCACTTTTCACTTCTCATTTCTAGGTACTGTTTTTGGAAAAGCATGGAAGCATGCAGAGAAAAAAGGATTTTTCTGCGCAAGGAATATTTTTCTCTATGAATTGAAAACAAAATTTTTTTTTTGGGGTTAGAAAAAATTTCTTGATGCAGGAAAATTTTTTTTTACCCTAAAAAATTTTTTTTTTATATAATTTATAGTGCAAAAATTTTATTGGGGCAAATTTCTCGATGCAGAAAAATTTTGTTTTGCCGTAAAAAATGTTTTTTTTTTATATAATTTTAAATGCAAAAATTTTATGGGAACAAATTTCTCGATACAGGAAAATTTTTTTTTACCCTAAAAATTTTTTTTTTTATATAATTTATAATGCAAAAAATTTATTGGGGCATGTAAATAAATTTTTGTGTGCGACTACTGAGAAAATTATGAAAACTCAATTTTTTCTCCAAAAGTTCAATTTTTTAATAAAAAATTTTTCTTCAGAACATAGAAAAATAATTTATTTTTTTGAATCCACTGAGTCGAAGCTACCGAGTTAAGTAAAATATATATAGAGAATTTTAGGGTTCAATAAAATATATTTCGTGAAAAACTACCACAGATATTCATTGCCAAGGTAAACTTTTTACCTGACGGCATTTCTCTTTCTAACGAAATTTTTTTCCGTAAACGCGCGGCAATCGGGCAATAAAGTAATAAAAAATATATATAAGAAAGGTAAGGATTATAAAAAGGGTGTAACAATGAACGTACCGACACGAGAGTTTAGAGTTATGGAAACGTGAATGTGAAGAAAAGAGGAAAGTAAAATTTTAAAAAAAGTTTTAAAGGGGTCATAAACCCTTGCCGCTTAACGGGGGCTCATTTTTTGAAGGATTTTTCGTTACTTTATTACTCTTTTTTTCCTCTTTGAGTAATAACTCTTAAAGGGCTGCAATTCAACGTCGTAAAAATTCAATGACTTTCTCTTTAACAATTTAATATTTTTCTAAAAATACACAGTAAGAAGAATTTACTAACAATAGAGTGACAGCCTTTCCTTGGCGAGTCTCAGCCCCAAACGGGTTGCGGTGAAAACTCTTTGGGAAAGTGGTAAAAGTTTCCATGACGTTGTGGGCGGGTTAGAAAAGGCTTATGGTTTTTTCTTTGTGTCCACTGACGTCCGAGATTTTTATTATTTTTTACTGCTCATCAGTAGCCTTTTTTAACCGGTTGCTGTTTTACTATATTTACAAACCCCTTTTGTTGTGGCATATCACTCGTCATAGGATTTTATTTACTTTCTTTCCTTAAAAAAGGGGTTGACATGGTCATTATACTGCCGTAAAAAAGTATCCGGTAACCCGAACAAAATTTAACAGCTAAACAGAAAATACCGACACGCGACCGATGCTACTGTTTTAGGCCACGCGACATTTTTATTTTTATCCAATAAATAAAATTTTGAAATATATGATTTAATAATTAATTATAAATATTGATTAATAATATTATATTGGTATTTATTAATTTATATTCATAAATTATATCAAAAGCATAAATGACTAAAGTCATAATTCATAAACATCGAACGAGGGTTTTCATAATTTTTTTACTGATAAATAAACGAGCGACTATAGATAAAGATAATTGTCATGTATGACTTCGTTAAGTGTTGATTATCGGTCCTTGGTTCATTACCTGAAAAAAAAAAAAAAAACAAAGATATTTCGCAATAGGCGAAAGTTTAGTAATACCGGGTCGAAAAATTTGATCCGATTTTAGTCTATTTAATGCCCTAAGATGGACGGTGGAGTTGAATTTAATATTTGCTACTTGCTACTTGCTATTAGCAATTAGCAATTTCAAAAATTTCGATATCGAAAAATAATCATGGAAATGGATATGAAATTCTATGATTATTCTCTTCTATCCATTTCATTCTTAGCAATAGTAAATAATCTAATTCATTGTTTTAAAATATTAATTTTTTTTTTTTTACTATATTTACTATATTTTAATCTAACTAAACGGAAAAAAATGAACGTATAAATTGAGAATGACAAGTAATATAATGATAAAGTGATAAGTAAATACCATCATTCTAAATAGTAATTTTTTCATTTATGATTGAAACGTGAATAATTACAGCATAAGTATGAAAATTTATTGTCTATGTAAGAAAAATTGATATTTGAACTTTAAAAATCGTAACTGATACTTAGAAAATAGATAACACGTATTATAAAATTTACTATTTGAATGTTAAAATTCCCCATATTGACAACCGGGTTTCGGGTTATAAAGTCAAATAGTAATTTGTAAAGTTTATTTTTTTCCGAGTAGACTCTATTTTAATACGTTTTCATTAATTAAAATAAAGTATTAAATGTCCAAAAATGGAGCAGTCACCACAAATGGTACTTCTACCCTACACTAAGAAAAAAAAATGATAGGAATTATCATCTAGTGATGGTAAAATTTTTACTATTAATCCGACAGTAGTGAATATTATCTAGATGATTGCATAAATCATCTAAATCGTACACGGAAAAAACAGTTCTGTAAAAGTTACAGAAAAATCTGTAAAATTGACAGATGTTTCTCTGTCAATTAAATTATGTAATTTTTACAGAACCAAAAATGTAATTTTTACATTGTGAGTTCTGTAAACCTAAATCTGTAATTTTTACATTTTGAGGCTGTAAAAGTTACATAGTGAAGTTGTAGAATTCACAGAAGTATTTATGTAAAAAATACAGAGCAAAATACATGCGCACACTTACCCCCCATACACCCGCACACATGCGCACACTTACCCATACGCCTGCACACATGCGCACACTTACCCGCACACCTGCACACATGCACACACTTACCCGCACACACAAATGCGCACACTCGCCCGCGAACATGCACACACACACATGCACACGGGTGCGCATACACCCGCGCGACCACATGTAAACACACGCGCACACATATATCCTCGCACGTACACATGCACACACACGCGCATAAGTAAATATTACATAAAGTAGTAATGTATAATCTACAGAAAAAATATGTAATTTTTGCAGAATATTATCTGCTAGTATTACATTATGTTATTTATAAAAATAACATTTATGAATTTGTAGAAATAACATATTTTATCTGTAAATGTTACAAATAATATCATCAGTAAATTTTACAGATTTTTTTCTGTAACTTTTACAGAACTGTTTTTTTCGTGTAATAATATCAATTACAATCCCTGATAGTAACTGTTATCATTCTGATGGTAATTTTTACCATCCTGATAATAACCGTTACCATCCTGATATTATTATCTCTATTAAAAAAAATTATAACACTATCTTTGCATTTAAAAACTTTAAAATCATTCTAGATGATTGGAATTAAAAATTTAGGATAATAAACACAATTACTTAATTTTCTGAGTGTCTACCAAACAGACAATAACGGAGAATTTCCTGATAACATTCAAGTTTGGAAAAATTTAAGTATGTCGAATTTCGGTTTCCCCCATATACGGACGGAACTGTATACGAATTCGACTTGCCGTAGTTCGGAAATCCTCATTCGCGGCCCGAATCGGTGATTCGGCATATGCCGCACTGGAATTCCAGTTGGGACGATAATATTGTCTGCCATAAGCTTTTGAATGTAATTATTCGATATTCTTAATTACTTTGAATATCTACCACAAGGTCGTCACGTGACAATATATAGATACCACGTATACATTGAAATAATTTTATAATAATAACGATAAATACGTAGCCTATAGATAGGAAAGACAGCAATTATTAGTCGAGTTTAAAAACAGCCATTATTTACTAGCTATCACAACTTTTGCGTCGACTGTCTTCTAACGAGCTTCGTAAGTAAAAACACATGTGAAAATAAATAAATAGATTGGCTGTTACTTTATTAATTATTGAATACATTAACAATTAAATGTTTTTTTATTTATTTTCACAGTAACTGCAATAAGTAAATCAAAATTTACTAAATAATGTCCAAGTTCGCTATTTTTATAATATGTATGGCTGCATTGTTTGTCATTGGAGATTGTGAACCCAATCTTAAAGGTTGTCCCCGTTGTGGAAATGAAGGAGAGAGCGTAGGTTTATTTGCATTTAATTAAATATAGGGGTGGGAGAGGCAAAGCGGAAAAGGGGGCCAAATTGAGTGCCCCTAAAATTTTAGCCCATAAGCCTGACCCTTTTCTAGATAATATATGAGCATTTTTATTTTATTCAATTACTAAATATACAACTAAGTGTTTTATTTACACTCAATTTCAGTGTACAGATGCTGACTGCTGTGACGGTTGGGTTTGCGAGCATAATCAGCATTACCAAAGAAGATGTGCTAGTCCAGTAAAAAAATATAGTTTCCAAGTTGGACGTAAACCAGGTGACAGCAAGCGAGGTTAATATTTCGCTGAGGCAAACGCGAAACCGTCAATTAAATACATGAATTTCCCTCTTAACAAATAAAAATTATAAAGTAAATGACCTAGTACCGGCAATAACGAGACCCAATACTGGAACGATTTGATAATAATTATTTAATATTTAATCTTGTATCCGATTAAAGTTAATAAAATTTTCTTTATTTGCGCCTTAATTATTTTATTTACTTAATAAATGATAAATTCGACTGTAGAATAGATCCGAAGTATGAATCCGATGAAAAAAAATTTTATACAATTATATATAGACTATATATAGTTGGATAGAAAAAATGGCCCGATCCAATTCCATACAATTTGTATAGAAATTGTATACAATTCTATACAAATTATATACAATTCTATATAATTATATACAATTCTATATATTGTAATTATATAGAATTGTATATAATTTGTATAAAATTGTATATAATTATATAGAATTGCATATAATTTGTATAAAATTGTATATAATTATATAGAATTGCATATAATTTGTATAAAATTGTATATAATTATATAGAATTGCATATAATTTGTATAAAATTGTATATAATTATATAGAATTGCATATAATTTGTATAAAATTGTATATAATTATATAGAATTGCATATAATTTGTGTAAAATTGTATATAATTATATAGAATTGCATATAATTTGTATAAAATTGTATATAATTATATATAATTGTATACATTTTGTATAGAATTCTATACAATTTTTATACAATTGGATCGGGCCATTTTTTGTATATAATTTTATACAATTGTATAAAATCTTTTTTCATCGAGAAAGAAAAAACAAATGTTAATTATTGCGATAGTCTCAGGTGCATGACGTATTCATGTCTGCTCATGGTTTTGATAAGAAGTCAGTCTATGATCTTAAGCTTACAGAAAATGTATAAAACTACTTTTCAATTATTTTTTTTCTATTTGGATGTATCTAGAATTATATGAAATTGAGAAAATATATTAACAGTATTAACAAAATTTTATTATTATTTTAATTATACATAAAATTTGCCCCAATAATTTTTTTGCTTTATGAATTAAAAAGAAAAATTTTATTGGGGCGAGTAAAAATTTTTTGCACCAAGTAATCATTTTTTTTCTGAATATACTGCTTGTCTATCTGTACATAAAATAAATCCTTACTCAGTACCGGAAGTCGACCTTGATAATTTTATTGTAGACATTCACGATGACTTTTATTGACCTTTTATAACCTCAAATAATTTGATTTGTTTTTATTCTGCTGTTCAAAATATTTATTTTCCATTAAATGAGCATTGAAAGTTTAAGTTCCCGAGAAAATTTTATGAGAAAGTGTTAAAAATTAAGCACTTAAATTTAAACATGCGCTTTTTTTACCCTTTGTAAAATTATTTTTCCCTGTGTAAAATAAATTTTTAAATAAATAAAATAGTAAAATTCATTAAATGATTTTTATTGTGTGCTCGAAAAATTACAATGATTTTACATATAATTTATCAATATATAGGATAGGGGATTATAGTTTTTATTTATTCGAATAAAAATTTCTGTATTTTTAAATGGTTTAAAGTTCGTCTCGATGAAGTAGTAATTTTTATTTTAAAAGACAAAAAAGTCATCAGAATTTTTTTTAGTCTGTTAGAACTAGACTTTCACTTTTCCATCTAGTTCCTCCTGGGCTGCCCTGTTTATGATGAGCATCGTTATCTGAACATTTTAGATCGCCAAAAGTATTCTCCTTGCAAGTAAAACCCCGGCAGCATAAATCGGTTTCACACTGAAATTAATTATAAATAAAACATTTAGTTGTATACTTAATATTTAAATAAAAAAAAAAAGATACTATCTAGAGAAGGATCAGACTAATGGGTTACTCAAAATTTCACGTAAAAGAATGAGACTTTAAAATTTATGTCGGATATTTTTTACTACTATTTTATATAAAACTTTAAAATTATAATTCAAAATCAAAGAAAGTTTTTTTCAACGATTATATAAATATATGTATGTATGTAATTAAATGTATATTAGCTTACATTTTCGCCATGACCTACACAACCTGGACAACCATCGAGTACTTCACAATCTCCAATAGCAAACAATGCAGCCATGCATATTAAAAAAACAGTAAACTTTGACATTTTCAGTAAATTTCGATTTATTTATCGCAATTACTGTAAAAATTAATTAAAAAATTGTATTAAATATTTAATTGTTAATTTATTTAATAATTAATACAGCAACAGCAGACAGAAACGTATAGATTTGAACATCTTATTTCTTATAAATTTATTTAGTCGGAAAGCTGTATAATATTATTTTTTTTGAATATTAAATATTATCTATTTATTTTTTATCATATGTGTTCTTACTTACGAAGCTCGTTAGAAGACAGTTGGCGCAATAGTTATGATAGCCAGTAAATAATTACCTGTGTTTATACTTAAAATGATAATTATGATTACTGACTTTGTTATCTATCGATTACTTATTACCTCGTTTCGGGTCGAAAAATTTGTTTTTGTTTCAAAATAAATCGTGTTACAGATGCCATAAGGGCGTATAAAAAATTTTATTTTTCGGAAATCGACGTAATTATGTTCTAAAAGTATGAGACTAAAAGAAAAAAATTTTTTCAAAATTTCATTCTTTTTCATACTTAGAAAAAAACATTTTTTTTTTTAAATTAAAATTTTTTTCAACTAACGAAAAAATTTTTCCTAAGTTCGAACGTTTTTTATCATTTTTATACTTTAAGGTCACAATCACGTTGGTTCTGGAAATTAAATTTTTTTCGTCTCTATTATACTTATAGAACATAATTACGTCAATTTCTAAAAAACAAAAATTTTTATACGCCCTTATGGCTTTTCAGCGGTATATTTTGCAGGTGTATGCCCTTATGGCATCTGTAACGCGATGTATAAAAGCTCTTGTCTATCCTAAAAAAGTTGGTGTTATGTCACCGCTTATGATCGTCATGACAACAGTTGCTATGGAGACTGTTGTCATGGTAACGGTTGCTATGGAGACTGTTGTCATGGCAACGGTTGCTATGGGAGACTGTTGTGATGGCAACGGTTGCTATGGAGACTGTTGTGATGGCAACGGTTGCTATGGGAGACTGTTGTGATGGCAATGGTTGCTATGGAGACTGTTGTCATGGCAACGGTTGCTATGGGGATGTTTGGTCATGTTTGCGGCTAATAGAGACAATAGGCATCCATGATAAATATTTTTAATAACGACTTTTTCATAAGGGGAGCGTGGAAGGAAGTTATCAAAACTTTGCAAAACGTATAAAAAAAATGAGCACGCGTCACCGCGCAAAAGCCTTCTAGTATAGAAAAAAAAGTAGAAAACCGATTTTTTAATAGTTTTAAAATAGGATATCCTCTCATTTTACTTTCATTGCAAAATTTACCGATCATATTATATATTTCTAAAAACAACAAAGAATCGGAATGTTGGTTCGAGTGATTATTTTGGATTATCTATCGATATAAACAAGTAAAAATTGTCCGGTAGGCTCATGTAGGCTCAATATTCTGACTCGGGTGACTACGGCGGGCATTGTATAAATAGGTATTTAATTACCAAGAAAAATTGATAAAAAGTAACTATGAATTCTTAAAAAAAATATATTATTCTAAATATTTAAATTTAAAATATCCAAAACAAACTACTTAGCAAACTTATGCGGTAGATTGCTAGTCGTTTTTTTTAATTATTTCGATAAGATATTGTTGAAGACCTCCTTGAAAATAATTATAATAATTACATTTGCGCATTAGGCATATATACATATATATATGTAAATATATTATACATGTTAGGCATATATGTATATATACAATATTAGGCATATATATAATATATATAAAGATTTTCTTTATTCGAACAGAACTCTGGACGTTTTTTAAATATTATTTACTCGTAAATAATTTAAGTATTTAACAATTCTGTATATAAGTTATAGAATTTTTTTTTTCATATTTATAAATATATAAATATATAAAAACAATTCAGTTAAAATCATATAAAACTCTGTTGGAAAAGAAAATTTAGGTTAAAAAAAAATTTTAATTTTAAATTTAATATTTTACATCGATTTAGGATATAAATTTATCGTTAAACTTTAACTCAATTTTCTCTCATTCAAATCATATTTTTTTTATAACTTCAACTACAGTTTTAATTTTTCACACAAGTGATAGAAAAAAAATTATTTTAAAAATTTGAAGAGTCGTTCGATTTTTAAAAAATTTCTAATAGAAAAATTATGCTGTCATTTTTATTGTTAATTGGCCTGCTGGCTTTCGCAACTGACGTCGCATACGGGTGCAAGGGAAAATGGGTAAGTGACAAAAATAATATTTAATTTTAAACTGCATTAATTTTTAAATATTTTTATTTTCAGTGTAATTATTTTGGTTTGCACCATTGTTGTCACGGTTACGTATGTGATTCCTGGGGAAACGGACACTGTAAACTTAATGGCACTTAATGATTTAACTTTACTAGAGTTAATTATTCTAGTCATTTTTAATCTTTCATCAATTATTATTATTATTAGTTTAATAACGTAATTTTTTGTTGCAAAGAATTTAAAAATGCACCAATAAAAGATATTTAAAAATCATTTTTGTCATTAAATTATTTTAAAATAGTTGATCTGTCTTTAACTTTTTATAAAAATTTTAAGCTGTTTTTTATGTAAAGACAATCAAAAACAGACTAAAAATAATAGACAGGGGGAGTAAAAAAAAGTAATACAAGTAAAAAAAACTGAGGATTTGAAAATTTTTTTCTTAAGGGGCCCATTTTGCCCCCCCCCCCTTCCCCTATAGTGCAATAAACTTGATATATATTTCCATATATTTTGACTCATAATTAGTGGTATATGGTCTCTATATAATTGATTATATATGAAAGAATTTATATGTTTAAATATATGGTTCGCGCTATATTGGAATTATATTTTTCCCATATATGTATATTAAAACTTATATTTTTCATTGACCTTACATTTACTGAATAACTAATGCAATAACCTAAGAAAAGTAAAAAAAGTGCCATATATTTTACAATATACTGGAAAACATATTTAACCCTTTCCCGGTTGACCTTGAGTCCCTACTCTCAATTTGAATCGTACGTCTTCGTCTTAAAGCGAGAGAGCGCTAGCCTGTTGAGAAGAGAAGGGGCAGAAAAAATAGTAGAAGAGGGCGCATGCATGCACTACTCTTTAAATATGAATTAGTGATTTTTCACTAATTTAAAGTGAATATTCACTAATTGTCAATGCTACAATCGTACCACGCAGAATTAGTGAATATTCACTAAATGAATATGTGAATATTGGAATTCACTGATTTGATAAGTGAATATGAGAATCCACTAAATTGAAAAGTGAATATGGGAATCCACTGATTTCATCGGTGAAAAAAAATATTATATTGCGAAAAAAAATATAAGACACTTGTAATTAGATCCGAAATGTGATTAATGTATTAGAATCATTACTTAGAGGAAGTATACATGATTTTGATTGATGAAAAAATCCCGGTGACTGCTGGGCTCGAACCTGCATCCTTCCGATTCAAAGTCTTTGATGCTATCCACTGCGCTGACCTACGCATGTGATCGCGTGAGTGTAAATAGTATATTCGTTATGATACCAAACAATAACTGATGAAGAAATAAAAAATCCGTGATGTTATGATTGACATACTCTTCATATAAATATATTATTGTTCTGTACTTCTATTTTTTTTTATTTTGAAAGTTTTTTATTAAAATTTTTAAAAAGAGCACCATAATTATTAATTATATTTATATCTAGTAAAATATTTAATTATTTGCTAGTTAACGTTACTAGTGAAATTGTGAAATTCATAAATTAAGAAGTGAATAACAGTTTCTCTTGTAGAAATTATGAAAATATTGCTAGTTCAGTAGTAAAAATCACTAATTTGCTAGTGAAAATTATAATACTAAATTTATTAGCGAGAATTCACTAATTTGTTATTTAAATACACTGATTATGAAGTGAATACTGCTTCACTAACGTAATTAATGAAATTTCCACAAATTCGTGTTTAGAGAGTACTTACACACATACACACACTTAGACATCATCTGAAAATTAGTCAGGATAGCTTCCTAGAACCTCAAAACGTCAAGATCTGATAGAAATTCGATTTTCAAAAATCGGACCGAAACCAATAACTTCCCGAATTTTTGAAAATTTTCAATTTTCTCAGCGGAAAGTTAAAAAATGTATAGCTATATATAGATTATATTATATTAATATTTTATTCTGCCAAGGCACAGGCCAAATGGCAAATTTTAAGTACAAGATACAGGAATACAATATTTTTAAAGTAAATACTAAGTGAAAGTGAGAGTACATAATAATGAACATAATTGTAAAGTATAGAATAAAATAGAATAAAATATACGACAGATTCAACTCAAATATTTACTTTGATACAATTCCTCGATAAATTAAGAATACTATAATTAACAGAATTTCTAGGCACTTTTGTAATAGAAAGCAATAATAACATGATAAATTTAATAATCTTAATGATCTTGACGATCTCAAACTGAGCACCATTAGGAAATTTATATTAATAACCCAAGCTTAGCAAATAATCGAAAACCTTATTTTTAAACAATTCCAAACTGCTTGAATTTACAATTTCACTTGGTAATTCTTCCCACATCTTTATGGCTGAAACCAGGAATGATTTCTCTGAGTAAGTAGTTGTATAATTCAGTAATTTGAAGCATGTATGTTTTTTAGCTGAAAGTCTCTCAGACCGTCTGACATCAGTGTCTTCAATGAACAGATCACGTAGATATATAGGGTAGGGAAGGGGGGTATAGAAATAACTTAAAAATTAATTTTCGTTTTATTAAAAACGAACCAAATTTTTCAACCAAAATAATTTTTATTGACCTATAGATACATAGATAATTTTAATAATAATTTTTTTCAATAATAAAATTTTGAATAATAATTATTTGAATTTTTTAACATGATAAATGACCAATAAATTGTTTGCATTCGAATAACGGCGATGTTTTGAAAATAATAATTTTTTGCCAATGACAGGGTAGGTGTCAGAAGGTTTGTTTATTTGAATTCGTTTATTATTTTCCTTTCTACACTCTCTAAAATTGATTTGTGAAATTCTCGCGAATCATTGGATAGTCACTATTTCTGCAGCTATAAGTATACCACTCATTTAATCAATGGTATCCTTGTAGCTGGTTCCCAGTGAATATTCACTAATTTGAAGTGATTTTCACTGATTAATTTTTAGAGAGCATATATTACAAATTACACAACATCATTAACCAGTATACCGCATTTTTACATTAACGCAAACTCCTTCCGAGAACCAGCCTGGAGTGCACCTCAGTGGGTCACAGCACGTATAACCAGCGATCGGATGGCACTATGATGCAAAAATTAAAATTTTATAATTATAATAACTTTTTTTAATAACTGAGTACATACACTGCTCTCTTAAGTATGAAATAGTGAAATTAGTGACTAATTCACTATTCGACAGTGAAAAGTATATCACTAATTCAAATAGTGGTATACTTTACACTAACAATAAGTGACTATTCATTGCCAAATAGTGATTTTCACTAATTCGTTTTTAGAGCCCGTATGAAAATAACATATATGGTCAAAATATATATAAAAATATATGGTAAATATCAGAAAATATATGTGGCCAATTTAACTATATTTTTTTTTATATTACAAAATATAATATTCATCATATACGAGTCCTTATATGTTTAGCATATATAAAATATATATGTCAATCATATACAATAAATATATTTTTATCATATATGAAAATATATATTCTTGTCATATACGAAAACTATATTTTTATCATACATAAAAATATATATTTCTATCATATTCGAAATATATATTTTGATCATATATAAATCATACACGGAAAAAACAGTTCTGTTAAAGTTACAGAAAAAAATCTGTAAAATTTACTGATGATATTATTTGTAACATTTACAGATAAAATATGTTATTTTTACAAATTCATAAATGTTTTTTTTATAAATAACATAATGTGATACTAGCAGATAATATTCTGCATAAATTACATATTTTTTCTGTAGATTATACATTATTACTTTATGTAATATTTACTTATGCGCGTGTGTGTGCATGTATACGTGCGAGGATATATGTGTGCGCGTGTGCTTACATATGGTCGTGCGGGTGTGTGCGCACCCGTGTGCATGTGTGTGTGCATGTATGCGGGTAAGTGTGCGCATGTGTGCAGGTGTGTGCGCATGTGTGCAGGTGTATGGGGGTAAGTGTGCGCATGTGTATGGGGGTAAATACTCAAAACAATTTTACCAAATAAATAAACGCGGATTTATAACCTGCCATTTATAGGCCTAGTGCCTAAATGTAGTTAATTTCAAATATCTGTCACAAAAACTAATGTATTTATCTAGTACAATCGAGTCTAAGACGCTCGTGTGTTGGTACCCTCGCCTTCGGCTCGGATCGCACTCGATAGATAAACTACTATTACTTCAATCTGAATTTACCTGTGATACTAAAGTCAGCCGACGTCAACTAAAATTCCGGCGTTTTTAAAAAAAAAATCTGTCTATCGGTTGACCCTGCGGGCCAGCCCCAAAACTTCCCGCTGTTTTCGAGCTCCTTGAGCCCGAAAACATTATTGTAAATACATTAGTGAAATTCAATCCAAGGGATTAAATAAATAAAAAATCATCCACTTCAAGTTCGCAGCAGATTCATTCTTCATACGTCGAATGTCCAGTCCGAAAATTTTTTACAGTGTATTGAAAAAGTTGTAATTCGATACTTACCCATCTGTGCGGTTCTTCTTGACAGCACATAGTTCCAACAATTAATGATCCAATCATTAAAAACAACAAGACACTCTTCATCATGGTTCAGCTGAATCGGAAAGAAACTGTAACAGAAAATGAAATAAGCAATCAACTGGTGGACAAAATAATTTTTATTTATTGCGGTTGCAAATTAAAATTATCGTGACGTCGTATCTGAACTAAAACGTTCATTTAAACTAACATTAGAGCAAAACGTACCTGTTTTTTCGACGAATAGTAAAATTGTAAAGTAAAATGGAAATATTTCCTCCTTATAGGGGAGGGAGGGGCAAAAGGGGGTACTTAAGGAAATACCAAGTTTTCGAGGACTCAAATACGCTAAATCTTTTTTTTTTAATGATATTCAAAGTAAATAGACGAAATTTTCAGTTACCGTTGAAAAAAAAAATTTTCATTTCTGCGGGCAAAGTAAGGTACCCCGTAAAAAAGGTGAAAAAAAAATTTCTGGATTTTAAACGAATTTGATTAAGTTGAATTTTTTTGTAAGTAATTTACATGAAGAAAAATTATATTTTACATATTTATTGGATACAAAAGAAGAAGAAATATTTTTAATAGTTTTTATCATAAAACAAACGTCATTAATATTTTTCAACTGACAATTGATTTTTGAAAAAGTTTACCAAAAAATATTCAAAGTAACGCTTAATTACATTCATACACTCAAACATCATCTGAAAATTAGTCAGGATAGCTTCCTAGAACCTCAAAACGTCAAAATCTGATAGAAATTCGGTTTTTGCAAATCGGACCGAAACCAATAACTTCCCGAATTTTTGAAAATTTTCAATTTTCTTAGCGGGAAGTTAAAAATTTGGACATTTTTCCAAAAAGTATGTTATTACGAAGTATGATTAGATCACAGCTTTAAGACTATTTCATTACTTCTATCTGATTAGATCTAAGACATTATATTTACCCTTAAAAGAAAAAAATTCAGGCATGGAGATGTCTATGAATATATGGTCAGATGTAAACAAGTATGAACATATCCACATGGTTTAGAAAAAATAAGATTATAGCAAATGACATGAAATAAAATATCTTTTTACTTACCGTCAACGTATAATAGCAAACTTGATTAAAGGTGTTTGTTGTATAGTTTTCTGAAGTCTTTGTTGTTTCATCGCGTATTTATACGCCTCGACTATCGACTTAATTTAATTAATTATTCATTTTTCTTCTTATTGTTAATTAAAATACTGGTATGTTGAATAGTTAAACATTAATTACTCAATAAATAACTCATCGAATCCCATAAATTATAATCATGGCTAGGAAATAATTATTTTACGCAATTTATTGCAAATGGATAACGATTGTTTGGAAATAAACCAATAATATAATTTTTATACTAAATTAAACGGAAGATTTGATATTTTTTTAGTGTTATCAAAATTCAACTAATGTGAAATGATTAAGAGTATGATTGTTTTAATCGAGCTCAAAATTCTAGCAATTAAGATATTAATTACTTTTTTATAACTGCTGCCCGACTAGAATTTCTTCCTGATTTGCCTGAAGTACCATAAGGACCTTATCAGGTTAATATAAGGTTTGCCTTATTAGGGCAAACCTGACAAGTTCCTGATCAGGATCTCGTCAGGATATCCTTATTCAAAAAAAAGTTATTTGCCACCAGGTCAACCTGACGAGTTCCTGATCAGGACCTTATCTGGATATCCTTATTAAAAAAAAAGTTATCCCATCTCTTTAAATATTTCATTTACAGGCTAAAAATTAAAAAAAGTACAAAAGAATATCATATAAAAATCACGTCAATCATTGTAGCACAGATTTTTTACTTCTTCATCAGTTATTCTTTGACATCACAATGAATATTATATTTACACTGCCAAGATCACTTGTGTATGTTAGCCCAGTGGATAGCATCGAGGACTTTGAATCGAAAGGACGCAGGTTCGAGCCCAGCAGTCACCGGGATTTTTTCATCAATAAAAAATATGTTTACTTCCTCTAATTAATGCTTTCAATACAATAGATAACATTCTCGATCGAATTAAAATTCTCTTATTTTTTTTTTTGCAATATAATATTTTTTTTAAAATAATTACTAATAAGGTAATCCTGATAAGGTTGATGAGGATATCCTGGTAAGGTCCTGATAAAGCAATCCCGATAAGGACCTCATGGGTCTTAAGCGTTACATCGATATCAGGATCCTCGTCAGGATAGCCTGATCGGGACCTTATTTGAAATAAGGTTAACCCGATAAGGACTTCGTCGGGCCCTTATGAAAAATTCTGGTCGGGGTAAACTTAATGGCACTTAATGATTTAAGTTTACTAAAGTTAATTATTCCAGTCATTTTTAATCTTTTATCAATTATTATTATTACTAGTTTAATAACATAATTTTTTGTTGCAAAGAATTTAAAAATGCACCAATTAAAAATATTTAAAAATCATTTTTGTCATTAAATTATTTTAAAATAGTTTATCTGTCTTTAACTTTTTATAAAAATTTTAAGCTGTTTTTTGCATAAAGATGATCAGAAACAGACTAAAAATAATAGACAGAAAAAGCATAATTTTGGTCTGGATAAAAACAAAAGACGATGTGCCAAAGACGCGAGTAAACTCGTGCGTTGAATTTGTTCGGATTTTCTGCGCAGTGTTGCCAGTTACCACCAGCGACTAATTTCCAGCTCATTTAATTCATCTCTTTCTTTAATATTATTATTTAACACAAAATTTTTATTCTATTAAAAAATTTAAAAAAATTTTAGTCGTATAGGCTTGTGAGGTTTTCATTTTTTGAAATCATAGTTATGATACTTGGCAACACCGCAATATTAATTACATGGCGGCGGAAGGTCGCGGCGCGACGATCGGAGAGTTAATGAACACATGTAACTGGTTAAAAAAAAAAAACATTGAGCCGATAACTGCTCCGAACATTCTGATAAGGATAGTAGCGATTTCGTTAGAAAAAAATGTATAGGTATATAGGGCCAGGGGGGGGGATAGAAATAATTTAAAAATTAATTTTTGTTTGATTGAAAACAGATCAATTTTTTCGACCGAAATAATTTTTATTGACTAATAGATACATAGATAATTTTAATAATAATTTTTTTCAATAACAAAATTTTGAATTTTCTAACATAATAAATAAATGACCGATGAATTGTTTGCATTAGAATAACGGCGATGTTTTGAAAATAATAATTTTTTGCGAATGATAGGGTAGCTGTCAAAAAATTTGTTTATTTAAATTCGTTTATTATTTTCCGTTGTAAAACGGATCTTCATCAGGGATGCAAGTTCCTTGACTGAACGAGCCATTACTGCATGCCAGTGGGTCAAGCTATAAAATGCTTTTTTTAAAATCTCGATACGATTATTTTTCACTAAGTTACAGCCTTCCAAAAATCACTAAAAAATTTATAAAATTTTTCTGCTCCTTTAATTTTTTGCATTAGTGTATAATTATTTTATATTTTTAATATCATGGTATAGGGGAGCCTGGGGCACGAAGGCCCCCCTCAAAAATTAGGTAAAGAATTTTTTTTTTATCTTCCAAGTTATGACCTCTATAATGTTTTTATTATATTTAAGGCCAATATGTGATATGTGGGGCAAAATGGACCACTCGAAAAAAAAAATTTACGAAAAAATGAGTTTTTTTTTTATTTTCCGTCAAGTTCATTTTTTCTTTATAATTTTTTTTTTTAGTGGTCCATTTTACCCCACATATCACAAATTGGTCTAAAATATGATAAAAACATTGTAAAGGTCATAATTTGACGAAAAATGAAAAAAAAAATTTTTTTTTCGATTTTTTGAAAAATTTCGACAGATTCTTCCGAAATAGACGGAAAATAAATGAATTTGATGGTCAAAAGCCACAAAAAGAAAAACCCGGCTTAAGAGGGCCTTTGTGCCCCAGGCTCCCCTATATCTACTGATAAATTTTTCGCTTCCCTTATTAACTCAATTGCGAATTTATTCTTCAAGTTTATAATTTAAATAAAAAGCAGTCTTACAGTTTGTTGAAAACCGATAATATTATTGGCAGTAAGCACGTAAATGTAATTATTTGATATTTATAATTACTTTAAATATCTACCACAAGGTCGTCACGTGTCAATATATAGATATTACGTATTCATTTAAAATATTTTGATAACAATAACGATAAATACGTAGCCTATAGATAGGAAAGACAGCAATTATTAGTCGAGTTTAAAAACGGGCCATTATTTACTGGCTATTATAACTTTTGCGTCGACCGACTTGCGAGCTCCGTACGTAAAAACACAAATAATAGTAAATGTCGCTGTTAATATATTTATTATTGAATACTATAACAATTAAAGATTTATTATAATTTTTCTACGAATTTTCACAGTAACTGCTCTAAGTAAATCAAAATTCACTAACAAAATGTCCAAGTTCATTTTCATTTTTATATGTATAGCTGCGATGTTTGCTATTGGTCATAGTGAACCTAACCTCAAAGGTTGCAAACGCTGTGGAAATCTCGGAGAGAGTGTATGTTAATTTTTATCTAATTATACATAATATAAATATATTTGTATTCAATTTGAAATTAAAATCGTTCAATTAGAAATTATAGTCAATTTTCGGGCTATCAGATTTGAATTCAAAAATTCCTGACTACGGAATAAATTTTTAGTCTCGTTTTTTCACTTTAAATTATGACCAACCGAAAAGTCTGACTCTTCTTTAAATTATATATTGTTTTTTCTATTCAATTATTAAGTATACTACATGTTTTATTTGCACTTAACTTCAGTGTATAATAGCTGAATGCTGTAGCGGTTTGGAATGCAAGTCCAATGAAAAGTCCCAAAAAAGATGTGATGATCCAGAAATAATATGGAGTTTCCAAAGGGGACCCAAACCAGGTGAAATGAATAACAGGGGTTACAGGCGATTTTAACATTTCCCTTTTCATAAATAAAAATTATAAAGTAAATGACCCAGTACTTGCAATAACGAGACCCAATACTGGAACGATTTGATAATAATTATTTAATATTTAATCTTGTATCCGATTAAAGTTAATAAAATTTTCTTTATTTGCGCGTTAATTATTTTATTTACTTAATAAATGATAAATTTTACTGTAGAATAGATCCGAAGTATGAAAGAAAAAACAAATGTTAATTATTGCGATAGTCTCAGGTGCATGACGTATTCATGTCTGCTAATGGTTTTGATAAGAAGTCAGTCTATGATCTTAAGCTTACAAAAAATGTATAAAACTACTTTTCAATTATTTTTTTTTCTATTTGGGTGTATCTAGAATTATATAAAATTTAAGAAAATATATTAACAGTATTAACAAAATTTTATTATTATTTTAATTATACACGGAAAGAAAATTATGGGAAGTTTTGCTATGCATTATGGGAATAGTACCTATACTACTATAGGGATGGTTCCCATATATTATGGGAACCATTCCCATAATAGTATGAGAATAGTTCCCATACCATTATGGGAATAGTTCCCATAATGATATGGGAATGGTTCCCATGCCATTATGGGAATGATTCCCATAATATTATGGGAACCATTCCCATAATGGTATGGGAATCATTACCATACTATTATGGGAATAGTTCCCATATTGGTATAGGAACTATTCCTATAATATTATGGGAACTATTCCCATAATGTTATGGGAACCATCCCTATAATATCATAAAATTTTTTTTTTTGCACAATAGTGTAGAAATTTCCCAAAATTTGAATTTTCTTGAATGTTTTGTGCTGACAAAAAATTCTTGTTAAAAATTTTAATGTTTTTTTGCCAAATACGATTTTTTTTTTCAATGTTTGAATTTTTGTTTTTATGTTTAATAATATTTCTGTGTATTGTAGAAGTGATTACCACACTTCTTTAAAATAATTTTTTCATGATAATATGGGAACCATTCCCATAATATTATAGAAATGGTTCCTATAATAGTATGGGAACTATTCCCATAATATTATGGGAATGATTCCCATAATGGTATAGAAACCATTCCAATTGCATTATGGGAATCATTCTCATATTGGTATAGGAACTATTCCTATAATATTATGGGAACTATTCCCATAATGTTATGGGAACCATCCCTATAATATCATAAAATTTTTTTTTTTGCACAATAGTGTAGAAATTTCCCAAAATTTGAATTTTCTTGAATGTTTTGTGCTGACAAAAAATTCTTGTTAAAAATTTTAATGTTTTTTTGCCAAATACGATTTTTTTTTTCAATGTTTGAATTTTTGTTTTTATGTTTAATAATATTTCTGTGTATTGTAGAAGTGATTACCACACTTCTTTAAAATAATTTTTTCATGATAATATGGGAACCATTCCCATAATATTATAGAAATGGTTCCTATAATAGTATGGGAACTATTCCCATAATATTATGGGAATGATTCCCATAATGGTATAGAAACCATTCCAATTGCATTATGGGAATCATTCCCATAATATTATGGGAATAGTTCCCATACTATTATAGGAACCATTCCCATAATTTATGGTCGTAATTCCTATGTTGGTAAAGGAAAAAATTTCACAAAATTATGGGAACCGCTGCCATAATTTTCTTTCCGTGTACATAAAATTTTCCCAATTATTTTTTTGCTGTACGAATTGAAAACATAAATTTTATTGGGGCGAGTAAAAATTTTTTGCACCAAGAAATCATTTTTTTCTGAATACTGCTTGTCTATCTGTACATAAAATAAATCCTTACCCAGTACCGGAAGTCGGCCTTGTTATTAATTTTATTGTAGACATTCACGGTGTCTTTTTTTGACCATTTATAACCTCAAATAATTTGATTTGTTTTTATTCTGCAGTTCAAAATATTTATTTTTCATTAAATGAGCAATGAAAGTTCAAGTTCCAGAGATAATTTAATGAAAAAGTGTTAAAAATTAAGCACTTAAATTTAAACATGGGCTTTTTTACACTTAGTCAAGTTATTTTTTCCTGTGTAAAATAAATTTTTAAATAATTAAAATAGTAAAGTTCATCAAATGCTTTTTATTATGTACTCAAAAAATTACAATGATTTTACTTATAATTTATTTATATATAGGATAGGGGATTATAGTTTTCATTTATTAGAAAAAATTTCTGTATTTTTAAATGGTTTGAAGTTTGTCTCAATGAAGTAGAAATTTTCATTTAAAACGACAAAAAAGTCAAGAATTTTTTTTATTCTGTTAGACCTATAGAGGTGTCTTTCCATTTACGTCCACCGCCTGCACCCAGTCTATCTTTAGCTGTGTTACTTGAACATCTATCGTCGCCAAACTCATCTGTCTTGCAATAAAAACCGAGGCAGCATGCCTCGTCTACACACTGAAATTAATTATAAATAAAACATTTAGTTGTATACTCAATATTCAAATATAGAGAAGGACCAGACTAATAGGCTACTCAAAATTTAAAATATAAAAACGAGGTTTTAAAATTTATCAGTCGGATATTTTTATCTACTAATTTCGAACCAGGGTTATAATTTATCAAAAAACGCTAGATTTATATGAAACTTTACATCATTAAAAAAAAGATTTGACGTATTTGAGTCCCTAAATTTCCTCGGGTACTTTTTACCCCCTCCCCTCCCCCATGCGATAACTAAATGTATGCAGCTTACACTTTCACCATGACCTACACAACCTGGACACCCTTGAAGATCAGCACAATCTCCAATAGCAAACATCGCAGCTATACATATAAAAATGAAAATGAACTTGGACATTTTTTTAGTGAATTTTGATTTACTTAGAGCAGTAACTGTGAAAATTCATAGAAAAATTACAATAAATCTTTAATTGTTATAGTATTCAATAATAAATATATTAACAGCGACATTTACTATTATTTGTGTTTTTACTTACGGAGCTTGCAAGTCGGTCGACGCAAAAGTTATAATAGCTAGTAAATAATGGCCCGTTTTTAAACTCGACTAATAATTGCTGTCTTTCCTATCTATAGGCTACGTATTTATCGTTATTGTTATCAAAATATTTTAAATGAATACGTAATATCTATATATTGACACGTGACGACCTTGTGGTAGATATTTAAAGTAATTATAAATATCAAATAATTACATTTACGTGCTTACTGCCAACAATATTATCGGTTTTCGACAAACTGTAAGACTGCTTTTTATTTAAATTATAAACTTGAAGAATAAATTCGCAATTGAGTTAATAAGGGAAGCGAAAAATTTATCAGTAGATATAGGGGAGCCTGGGGCACAAAGGCTCTCTTAAGCCGGGTTTTTCTTTTTGTGGCTTTTGACCATCAAATTCATTTATTTTCTGTTTATTTCGGAAGAATCTGTCGAAATTTTTCAAAAAATCGAAAAAAAATTCTTTTTTCATTTTTCGTCGAATTATGACCTTTACAATGTTTTTATCATATTTTAGACTAATTTGTGATATGTCGGGTAAAATGGACCACTAAAAAAAAAAATTATAACGAAAAAATGAACTTGACGGAAAATAAAAAAAAACTCATTTTTTCGTAAATTTTTTTTTTCGGGTGGTCCATTTTGCCCCACATATCACATATTGACCTAAAATATAATTAAAACATTATAGAGGTCATAACTTGGAAGATAAAAAAAAAATTCTTTACCTAATTTTTGGGGGGGGCCTTCGTGCCCCAGGCTCCCCTATACCATGATATCAAAAATATAAAATAATTATATATAAGTAGTTATCGCAGTTAACGATTTTTTTGTACCAAATAATAAGGCTACTTATTTCTATTGCAGACCAAAAATGCGAAAGCACCGAGGGCGCTTATTATCGATCTATTATTTTTCAGAATACCTGCGCCGAAAGTTTAAATTCCTGTCATGTTCAGAGGGAAGAAAGCCGTTCTTTCCTCTTACGAGAAAACAAATGATAAAAATTAGCGCATGCGCCAGATGAAATTTTTAAACCCGCAGAATAGTCGTCTTTGCCTAGCGCTGAGTCCCGGGCTTGAACCCTCGACCGGCTCATTTTCCCCAGCTTTTTTTTTTAAAGGCAGAGCTGGCATGCGGGAAAATGACACGAGCCGAGGACAGCCAGATATATGCTAGGTCACACGACCATCGGTTATTTTTATTTATTTTATTGCCGGGTTTATATTTCGGACAATACTAAAATATTTTCATACCTGGCTCAATAGCTGTTTGTTTACCTAGGGATTTAAAAGTACTGAGTAACTTTTATTAGTTTGTACTGCAGCTGTCGAGTGCTCGAATTGTTCTACAGTACATACTGTAAGTAATTACCTGAATTGTTGGAGTAATAATTTCATTTAAAATAAATTTTCCGTCCAGAAATCGGGACTCGGCCACTTGGAAAAAAATTTTACCCGCCCTAATTTTCCCTCCGTAAATATAAATATTAATATTTGTTTATAAATTAGTAATTAATATAGGGGAGGGTGGGGCAGAGCGGCCCCCCTGAAATTTTGACCAAAAAAAAAATTTTTTTTTTTTCGACTAATTACTATAAATCCGATATGTTTGCGCATTTTTACCCCTACGCATGACATTTGGGGCAAAATGGACAAGCCCAAAATTTTGAAAAAGTGATTTTTTCGTATTTTTATCGTCAAATAAAAAAAAAATAATTATAATTACACATTTCTAGCCCTACGCATGACACCTGGGGCAAAATGGACCAGCCGAAACTTCCGAAAAAATTATTTTTTCATATTTTTCGGCCGTTTCTCGATGTAAGAGGCAAATTTGGTCACTAAAAGTTTATAAAAATAAAATTTTTTCTTTTAGTTGATAAATTTTTGAAATAAAGTAAAACTATAGAATTGATTTTTTTTTTCATTAAATAACAATTAGTAATTAAGGTAATCGAGAGTGAACGATTTATTACACTTTAAAAAATTTTCTTCGAGTAATATAAAACCAAAAATAGTTGTCAAGAGAAAGAAATACATTCTTAATGATGAAAACAATTTAAAAAAAAAAAAAACGAAAAAAAAAATTTTTTATCACTTTTTGAAAGGGGGCTGCTCTGCCCCACAAAAAAAAATTTTTTTTTTCAGAATTTCGGCAAAATTTCCATAAATTGGTTCGAAATAGGACAAAAGTAAAGTGATCTTATGGTTGAAAGCCACAAAAAATAATAATTGGCTTAGGGGGGCCGCTCTGCCCCACCCTCCCCTATATATATAGAGAGAGTTTGTAATTAAAAATTAATAACTCGAAGGCTTAAAAAAATTTGTTCTCACATAAGTGTCCCCCATTTTGCCGCGGGCTCTCAGGTATTTAAAATTTGTCATCACTTTATTTAAGAGTATTTTATTTAAAAATGTTATTTAGCGTAGGCGTAGATGTAAAAGTATTGTTTGAGTGTGTAAGTACCTTTATAATTATCAGAGCTTGGCTATTGCTTGGGTCGTGTATCCAATAGCAGCCCAAGTCGTGTATACGCTCGTACTTGAGGATTCCCATGGCCGGTTTGCCATCGACACGACGATTAGACACGAGTGTAGTCTTCTCTGCAGGGGGGACACCACTTTAATGATTTTTTTTACACAATAAATATACGTATGCATATATATGTATATATATATTTATATGTCGTTGTAGAAAAGAGCTCAGACCCACACATTCCGAGGTGTAAAAACCTCTAGATGATTACAAGAACGCACGTGGTCGCGTGGGCGTAAATTACTGACGATCTACAGACATTCTTTTGTAAAAAAAAAAATTACTGAGACAGAAGGAATTAATTAATAAATTACTGCAACTCGATACTTGAAGAAAATTTTAATATTTTTCTTGACTCAGACGTTAAAAAAAAAAAAAATTTATGGGCATTTTAGAATCGAATTTGATGACAGGGGTGGGATTTTTAGAGCTCGAGAAATTTGAAATTTGAAATTATGCGAAGTGTGAAACTCAAACAAAGTCGCCCAGCTTCGAAATTTTTGCATAGATCGGCCGATGCCTGGTTTGCAATGATTGGCCAATAAATGGCTAACTATACTGGCCCGTGCATGGCGAATCATTGGCAGACGTCTTTTTGCTTATAAAAATGGCGCACAATAAACAGCCGTTTGTTGGCCAACGGTTTGATCGAGTGCTCTTTGCGCAAGCGCTACTTGCTCTATATCAGCTGATTCTCTGTCCGTTATTTATTTTCTCAACTTATATATATGTTTATATCTTTCAGGTCGGGAACTTTATGTACTTGTACACGAGAGTCGCACTGTCGAGAGCTGGGGTTCGATCCCAACTCTTATCAATCCGATATTTCATTATTTTACTCGATTCTACATAAAATTTCCTTTAATTTGATATAATTACGAGAAAAACTTATTGAGCCACATCATCCATCGTACGTTAATACACCATTTAAATATAGTGGAAACCTACCCTGATTAAACAACTGAATTCGATCGAATTAAACAGAATTAAATTTTTAATTCTATTTAATTCAGATAAATTCTGTTAATTCGGTACCTAACTTAAAAATGAACTCTGTCTAATTCGGCAGGAAAACCAGAATTTGTCCAAATTAAAACGAATTTAAATAATTCTATTCGGTTTAATTCTGTTTAATTCGAAAATAATTCTCCAATTTCCGGTTCTGAATCCGAATTAAACTGAATTAAAACGAATTTGAAATTTTTAAATCGGTTTTATTCTGTTTAATTCAAATTCAAATTTTCAATTCAGTTGAATTCTGTTTAGAAGAATTCGACAAAATATAAAAGAATTAAAATTTTTAATTCGGTCGAATTCAGTTGTTTAATCAGGGTAATCATATATATCATTATATATATAAATCATTTCAAATTTGATTAAAGAACAAATCTTACATTTCAATTTTATTCACCATGTCAGAGGTTCATATCAACGCGTAGAAACGCGAATTCATTTTTATTTAGTATAGTCGTTATTAAATAATTGAGATAAATTAAGCTTTGGCTGATGATTGATTGCCACGATTTGCCAATGCTTGCAACTGCCGTTATCATCCGATATTTAGCCGATCGTCAGCCGATGCTTGAAAATTGGCAGCCATTCACGACCCAGTAATGGGCCGATTCTTTTTTTTTGTGTGGGTAATTAAAATTTTGTAGGATATTTTTATATTTTTATAAACAATTGTTTAGTTTATTATTTTCGAAATAGTAGTGGGTAATTTCGAACCTGCAGTATATTTAAGTGTCTCATAAAACAGTCGTAAAGCTCTCAAAACCATAAAAACATTATTTACACGTAAATATATGTACATATTTATGTGCGATATGTCCGAGTGAAAATAATAGCACCCGATTAAATAGTCATCTAGCAGCTTCTATATCAGCATGTTAAGAAAAAAATAACGAGTTATCGATTTATATATGTACGCTTTATGCTAATTTTCATCCTGTTTACAAGATGCTGGAACATAAAAATTTATCACCAGTCTAGTCTTTTATTTTTTTTTTTTTGAATCGATATACTGCGGGCATGAAAAAAAAATATTTATATAAGCAGTCAAAATAATACAGGTGTAGAAAAATATTATTTTTATTTCACTTTAAAATATTATTTGGTATTCAAATTAGCGGGCTGACTAACTTACCCCGGCCCTGTATTTACTTTTGTCCCAACCCAGAAAAGTTGGATTTATTTTTTACCAAAAATTTTTTTTGTATTTCGATGTTTGGGCTGCAGTAAAATATATGTAAATTACATATTTTAATAAATGATTTGGAAAAAAAAAATTTGCATGAGAAATAAAATGAGGAGGAAAAAAAATGGAGTAAAAAGTTAACGAGAATAGAGCCGAAGACGAGGGTTTCGGTTGGTTTATTTTTGAGCTGGTGTTAATAGTTAGTCTAGCTATTATACACTTGCACACTGGGTGTGTGATAGCGATATGATAATTTGCACAACCAGAGTTTTATTTTTTTGAAGACAAGACAAGGGCGTCACGCTTTGAATTCTACCTCGAGAAGTTTAATATATCAAGTGAATGTTTGTTCAGATTTTTTATATTCTTATGTTACGGACTCTAATTGACATTAAAAAAAAAATTTTAATAAAATCAGTCGTTAAATTGCTAATTAGTACCATAGAAAAATCATTCAAATGGTTTTTGCTCAAATGTCGGGTACCGAAAATAGCAGAAAAAAATTTTGTAGAAAAAAAATTTTAGAACCGTCGGCGGGATTCGAACCGCGTACTTCAGAGTCGCGGGCGCGTCTAGTATTGGGAGTAATTTTTATACTATGATTTAAATTGATTTTTTTTTTTGAGGAATACACTGAAAAAAAAATCAGTAGCTGCTACCGATTTTTCTTCAGTAGCTGTTACAGATTTCAATCGGTAGCGGCTACAGATTTTTATCGGTAGCTGTTAGCGATTGAAATCGTGTGTGTGTGTGTGTGTGTGTGTGTACGTAACTGATACCAAAAAAATCGAGAATAGCTACCGAATTAATCGATAACCGCTTCTGAAAAATAATCGGTAGCTGCTACCGATTTTTTCGGTAACAGCTACCGATAATTTCGGTAGCAGTTACCGAGTTTTCTTCGGTAGCTGCTACAGATTTTAATCGGTAGTGGCTACAGATTTTAATCGGTAGCGGCTACTGAATCAATCGATAGCTGTTAGCAAAATAATCGGTAGCTATTCCCGATTTTTTTGGTATCAGTTACGTATACACACACACACACACACACGATTTCAATCGACAACAGCTACCGATTATTTTGGTAGCCATTACCGATTAAAATCGGTAGCTGTTACCAAAAAATAATCAGTAGAGGCTACCGATTATTTTTTTCAGTGTACAAAAAAAAAATGCCACATGTGCTCATTATTATAAGATTTTTATTATCAATTGACGGTTATTATAAATCTGAGTATGGATTTTCCCATAGATATGTTATTTAAAAAATAAGGATCGACATGACAGTTTTCATGTTTATGATACATCATCGTGTGAAACATACGTGAGATTTTTTTGATTGCATTCACGTTGTATATACATGTATAGATATGAATCATCTAACGGAAGGGTTAAAAATCAAAGTTCGAGATCCTGCTTATTGTACATCAGGAAAAAAATTTTTTATACATCATAATTATTATTATTATTGTAGTTTATCTATGGATCTATCACCTAAAAGGTCATAACCTCAAAAAAAAATTTTTAAATGGAAGCCGTCCTTAGGCTTTGGGTCATTAGTTGACAGACAGAACTCGCAGGGCCAGGGTTCGAAACCCGGTTAAGGCAAAAAAGAAATTTTTTTAATTAAATAAAAAAAAATGGTTCACTTTAACGGAAACTTTATTTTCTTACGGTGAAAGGTGAAGTAATAAAATATAACATATATATACAGCCGCAGTAACTTATACTTAAAAGCAGATAAAATTTAACGTTCCAGAAAATATAAAATTAAAATCAATTAATTAGTAAAAAAATATATGTATATATAAGACAGAAAAAATTCATGCGATCTGGGTGGTCACCATAAATATATATATTTTTTCTGGTCCAACGAATTATGCTAATACGTGGAATTACCAAGTGTATAATTGATATTTATAACCGCGGGTCCACTCAACGCCGTTGGGTGAATCGAATCAGGTCTATTACGTCCTCTGTCGTCCATTTCACTTTCTTCTCATCTATTATATCCTATACACGTCCTTTTGTGACGGACCTACAGCTTGCGGAGCTATAATATAAATATATATACCAGCAATTTAATTATTAATCCATGCGCTCGCTTGTTTTCGGCAGCTCCCGAACTGCCAATTTTGTAAAAACAACCGCTACCGTGACGAAATTATAACTATGCTATACGAAAATTCATAAATAAATATTGAAATTTAATATTAATTATATTTATTGCTATTCTTTGTAAAGAGAGTATAGAACTTAGGCATAAAAAATGTTCCTTTTGGCCCTTCATCGACTTGAATAACTCTCTACTTAAAATAATCTTCACCAAAAAATTTATCTTCATAAAATTTTTTTACAGACCGAGATGAAGATCCTGTGAATTTTTTTTTTTTTTTTTCATTAAAAAAAAATAAACTTACAAGCAATAATTTTATTTTTTGTTTTTGCGTTGACGTAAATGACTTTCTGGTAAAAATAATCGTAAAAAAAATATTTTCGCCATAAAATTATACTCTGAGACCGAAAAAAAGGCCTCGAAAAATTTCTAATGGGATAAAAAAATTTTTCAATCAAAAGAATGGAACTCGCGGAATCCGCGGGGTTTTAAAATAAAAATAAAAAATGAGTAAAAATTTTTTTATTAAATTCAATGGATAGTAAAAAATAATTTCAGGGAATTACTAAAAATCTCATGAAATTTTCAGCAGAAAAAATTGTCTGAAATATTAACAAGAGGAATTATTTAATTTCTGTATTTAAAATTCGGTAAAAAAAGGTCACGCTTAGTGTGGGAACTGTGTTCATTTTTTATGATGACGGTTTGTGCGACAGTCGGTATTAAAAGTACCGATGACTCGAGACATACACAAGACGTTAAAATAAAAATGACTCATTTTGTTCCGGCTGCACTGCGTACTCTAACAAAAGCCACTAATTTACTCTTAAAATAACTCACGATGCACGAGAGGTCGCCGACTCTACTAAACTCTGGCGCTTTTAATTCTTCGGATAGACAACTAATTAACTCTTCAGGTCACAGGTCATTTTTTTATTTCAAATTCTCTTTGAAATAAAAATTCCCGCGTTACTTATTCATGAAATTTTTTTCTCACGTAAAAAGCCAGGGGTAAAATGGTCTCAATTTTTTTTTTTCAACTTCAGGGTCATATTGTCATGAGGGGGTAATATGGACCACCCAAGATTTGTCCCAAATTTTTTGTCCATGGCGATTTTGTCCCAGGTTTTTTTTTAACACTACACGGAAAGAAAATTATGGCAGCGGTTCCCATAATTTTGTGAAATTTTTTCCTATACCATCATAGGAATTACGACCATAAATTATGGGAGCGGTTCCTATAATTATAGGAATGTTTCCCATAATTATAGGAATAGTTCCTATAATTATGGGAATGATACCCATAACACTATAGGAATGATTCCTATAATTATAGGAATGGTTCCTATAATTTATAGGAATACTTTCTATAATATTATGGGAATCATTCCTATAATTTATGGGAATGGTTCCTATAATTTATAGGAACCATTCCCATAAATTATAGGAACCATTCCCATAATATTATGGGAATGGTTCCTATAATAGTATGGGAACTATTCCCATAATATTATGGGAATGATTCCCATAATGGAATTGGAATGGTTCCTATACCATTATGGGAATCATTCCCATAATATTATGGGAATAGTTCCCATACTATTATGGGAACCATTCCTATAATATTATGGGAATGGTTCCCATATTATCATGAAAAAATTATTTTAAAGAAGTGTGATAATCACTTCTACAATACACAGAAATATTATTAAACATAAAAACAAAAATTCAAACATTGAAAAAAAAAATCGTATTTGGCAAAAAAACATTAAAATTTTTAACAAGAATTTTTTGTCAGCACAAAACATTCAAGAAAATTCAAATTTTGGGAAATTTCTACACTATTGTGCAAACAGAAATTTTTATGATATTATAGGGATGGTTCCCATAACATTATGGGAATAGTTCCCATAATATTATAGGAATAGTTCCTATACCAATATGGGAACCATTCCCATAATAGTATGGGAATGATTCCCATACCATTATGGGAATGGTTCCCATAATGATATGGGAATGGTTCCCATAATGATATGGGAATGGTTCCCATAATATTATGGGGATGGTTCCCATAATATATGGGAACCATTCCTATAGTAGTATAGGTACCATTCCTATACCATTATGGGAACCATTCCCATAATGCATAGCAATACTTCCCATAATTTTCTTTCCGTGTAATTATTATTTTATATTTATATAAATATATGAAAAAAATGTTTTTTTACATGAATGGGAAACATTGAAAAGGTTGAGGCAAAAAAAAATGATAATAGTAATTGTAGTAAAAGTATCATGTGTGAGGTCTCAGGAGCGTGTGTGGCCGCTAACAAAACGTCAAGAAGCATATTCAAAATTAAATGTACGATTGCATAGTGTAGTATGTATATTGTATATCGTACAGATGACTCAGGCTCGATACAAAGTGTCTTGTCTCTTGTTGTGCTGTGACAGTGACTTAGTACATTTTACCTTTTACCTTTTAATAGTCTCATATTTTTATTTTACCCACAAAAATTTTTTTTCGATTATTTAATTAACAAAATATATATATATATATATTAGACTGGGCCAAAAAAATCGACTATTTTTTTTTTTTAACGATACTGTGTAAATATTATTTGGGATGACAAAAAAAAATTATTGTGAAAATTTGAGCCCTTAATTTTGATATTAAGAGGTGTATCATCGCAATTTTCGATTTTTTTTAAATGAACGGGTTTTTGTCTCATAACTCTCAAACCATCGAGATAAACGAAATCGACTTAGATACATTGTTTGAAGGAAATTTTATGCTCTACAAAAAAGATCTGATTGAAATTTTTCGTCAGATGAACCGTTTCCTTATAATCATGCTTTGAACATTGGTATGATTTTAAAATTTGATTGTTCAACTTTGGAATTTTGTAATTCATGTAAAAATAAGTTTCCGGAAAAAGACAATGAATATTTTTGAAGGAAATTGAATGCTCTACAAAAAAAGTCTCTTAACAATTTTCGCTAAATTCACTCCTTCAAAAGTTATTCAAGATTATTGAAGTCGTTTTACATAACTTCAACCTTGAATAACTTTTGAAGGAGTGAATTTAGCGAAAAATTTTTAAGAGACTTTTTTTGTAGAGCATTCAATTTCCTTCAAGAATATTCATTGTTTTTTTCCGGAAACTTATTTTTACATGAATTACAAAATTCCAAAGTTGAACAATCAAATTTTAAAATCATACCAATGTTCAAAGCATGATTATAAGGAAACGGTTCATCTGACGAAAAATTTTAATCAGATCTTTTTTGTAGAGCATTAAATTTCCTTCAAAAAATGTATCTTAGTCGATTTCGTTTATCTCGATGGTTTGAGAGTTATGAGACAAAAACGCGCTCATTTAAAAAAAATTAAAATTGCGATGATACACCTCTTAATATCAAAATTAAGGGCTCAAATTTTCACAATAATTTTTTTTTGTCATCCCAAATAATATTTCCACAGTATCGTTAAAAAAAAAATAGTCGATTTTTTTGGCCCAGTCTAATATATATGTATATAATTAAATGCCTTATTAATTTTGTATAGAAAAATAATTTTCATATATGATTAAAATATATTTTTTGTATATAATTGACATATATATTTTATATATGCTAAACATATACGGACATATATGATGAATATTATATTTTTTAATATAAAAAAAAATATAGTTAAATTGGCCACATATATTTTCTGATATTTATCATATATTTTGAGCATATATGTTATTTTTCTACAGGCGAGCAGGTAGAAATTTGGGGCATTGAAAAATAAAAGGGAGCAAATTTACAACTAGAAGTCGTAATTTAAATATTCTCGACAGAAGACTCGAGAGAAAAATTAACAAATGACTGCAATATATTTTGTGCAAGGGTAGATTTTTAACCCGACCTAAAATTACGTAGTGTTGCACAAATAACCAAAGAGAAATGTCGCACTGAATAATGAGGGACAATGTCCCGGCGTGTGCTCCAGTTCCATAAACTAATAAACGGAGGGATTTTATCACCAAGGTTACATAGAAACCTCCTGTAAATTCAATGGACTCAACACTTTTAAGCTGGTCAAAGCCTAAAGTAATTTTGGATGACAAACTTGTTACACTTTCACGTCATCTCTTTTCTTTTGAAGTCTCATGTCAAGTCTTTTGTAGTTTATCCTTTCAGAAATTTGTTTTCGGTTTAACTTGCCCTAATATATTAGATATATATCTTAGAAATTTACTTTTCCACAGTAACCTCAACTACAAACTCAAAATTTTTTTTTTTAGATTAAAATTTTTATTTTTTTGAAAAAATAAATTAAAGTTACTGCTGCTACTAAAATAAAATTTTTTATATACGTGTCTATTTTACCCCGGTCTAATCTCCAGTAAAAAATTTTGGCGCGAAAAAAAAAAATTTTAAATCAAATGAGATCTACATGACTCTAGATCTCATTATTTAAATTTTTTTTTAAGAAATTTCTCATAACTGGGTTAGGTGAGGAAAAATGAACCAATAGATAAAAAAATTCCAATCAATTAAAAAAATAATTAACAGCAATTATGAAATTTTAATTAAATTATTCAGACAAAATTTTCAAATTTTTTATAAAAAAAATTAGTCTGCTCCAAATTACCTCTCTTTGGTCACGCGACCTCAGGTCAGTTTTTAAAAAAATCTAGGGGTCTATTTAACCCTTCAATTTTTTGTGGGCACATTTTAGGCCACAGAAATTACCCCTTCCCCCACCCCTTATTTTTTGTACTTTTTTTTAAATTAAGAGTTAAAATTTTTTTTTGCTCCAGTCTGAAAAGTTCAAGTACGAAGGCTGTAACTACGTCACAGTCACTAACATGGGGGATGTCCATTGAAAAAATGTGGGAGTGAAACCCTAGAGGGCCGTTGGAATTAAAGTTTAACAAACATAGCGAGTAAGTTGTAAAGAAGGAGAAAGAAAAAGCATAAAAATAAAAATAGTTAGTTTGGAAAAAGTTTATGAGTTTACGACTTGGACAGGACGGAATGGAGCAGAAGCCTTTCGGGATAAGGACACACTCGAATATGAGTGTAACCCTTCAAACGACAGCTCCAACTTCTATTGGTACAGGGACAAACTTTTATAACTGTAACTGAGGTAAAGAGTTTGTTTTTTTATTCGTGTTTTTAAAATAAAATATTTAACGGCGTTGGGTATTTAGCCGACTTGACCCGTGTACTTTTAAATCCTTTCCTTTCTCAAGGAAAAAAATCCTTTCCTTTATAAATTTAAATTGACTGCAATAAATTTTCTAACTCTTCCGGTAAAGGTTTAAGAGTTAAGGGTTAGAAATTATTATTGCCCATCATAAAAATTATTCTTTTTTTTTTTATTACTTTCTTTTACTCAGATTTTTAGAAAAAAATTATAAAAGGGTAAAAAAAAATTTATTTCTTTGTAAAAAAAATTTAAAAGGGTAAAAAAAATTTATTTATTTGTGAAAAAAAGTATAAAAGGGTAAAAAAAATTTATTTCCTTGAAAAATAAAAAATAAAAGGGTAAAAAAAAATAAATTCGAGTACTGAGTCCTTGAAGATTTTTTCAAAATTTTTATTATGATATATAATGTTATAAATTTTTTTTTTACTCAAAGGGTAAGTCCTTAGAAAGGATTTAGATAAAAAAAAGTATTAAATATATATTCTTGTCATATACAAAAACTATATTTTTATCATACATAAAAATAAATATTTCTATCATATTCGAAAAATATATTCTGATCATATATAAAAACATATATTTATATTATGTATGGAAAAAAAAAGTTTCGTATTCGTACGTCATATATATATGGTCAAAATATATGTAAAAGAATATTATAAATATCAGACAAGATATGTGGCCAATTGAACTAAATTTTCTGATATATTTTTTTTATATTAAAAAATATAATATTCATCATATACGAGCCCGTATATGTTTAGCATATATAAAATATATGTCAATCATATACAAAAAATATATTTTTATCATATATGAAAATATATATTCTTGTCATATACGAAAACTATATTTTTATCATACATAAAAATAAATATTTCTATCATATTCGAAAAATATATTCTGATCATATATAAAAACATATATTTATATTATGTATGGAAAAAAAAAGTTTCGTATTCGTACGTCATATATATATGGTCAAAATATATGTAAAAGAATATTATAAATATCAGACAAGATATGTGGCCAATTGAACTAAATTTTCTGATATATTTTTTTTATATTAAAAAATATAATATTCATCATATACGAGCCCGTATATGTTTAGCATATATAAAATATATGTCAATCATATACAAAAAATATATTTTTATCATATATGAAAATATATATTCTTGTCATATACGAAAGCTATATTTTTATCATACATAAAAATATATATTTCTATCATATACGAAAAATATATTCTGATCATATATAAAAACATATATTTATATTGCGTATGGAAAAAAAAAATTTCGTATTCGTATGACGTCATATATATATGGTCAAAATATATGTAAAAGAATATTATAAATATAAGACAATATATGTGGCCAATTTAACTATATTTTCTGATATATTTTTTTTTATATTAAAAAATATAATATTCATCATATATGAGTCCTTATATGTTTAGCATATATAAAATATATGTCAATCATATACAAAAAATATATTTTTATCATATATGAAAGTATATATTCTTGTCATATACGAAAACTATATTTTTATCATACATAAAAATATATATTTCTATCATATTCGAAAAATATATTCTGATCATATATAAAAACATATATTTATATTATGTATGGAAAAAAAAAGTTTCGTATTCGTACGTCATATATATATGGTCAAAATATATGTAAAAGAATATTATAAATATCAGACAAGATATGTGGCCAATTGAACTAAATTTTCTGATATATTTTTTTTATATTAAAAAATATAATATTCATCATATACGAGCCCGTATATGTTTAGCATATATAAAATATATGTCAATCATATACAAAAAATATATTTTTATCATATATGAAAATATATATTCTTGTCATATACGAAAGCTATATTTTTATCATACATAAAAATATATATTTCTATCATATACGAAAAATATATTCTGATCATATATAAAAACATATATTTATATTGCGTATGGAAAAAAAAAATTTCGTATTCGTATGACGTCATATATATATGGTCAAAATATATGTAAAAGAATATTATAAATATAAGACAATATATGTGGCCAATTTAACTATATTTTCTGATATATTTTTTTTTATATTAAAAAATATAATATTCATCATATATGAGTCCTTATATGTTTAGCATATATAAAATATATGTCAATCATATACAAAAAATATATTTTTATCATATATGAAAGTATATATTCTTGTCATATACGAAAACTATATTTTTATCATACATAAAAATATATATTTCTATCATATACGAAAATATATTCTGATCGTATATAAAAACATATATTTATATTGCGTATGGAAAAAAAAAATTTCGTATTCGTATGACGTCATATATATATGGTCAAAATATATGTAAAAGAATATTATAAATATCAGACAATATATGTGGCCAATTTAGCTAAATTTTCTGATATTTTTTTTTTATATTAAAAAATATAATATTCATCATATATGAGTCCGTATATGTTTAGCATATATAACATATATATGTCAATCATATACAATTAATATATTTTTATCATATATGAAAATATATATTCTTGTCATATACGAAAGCTATATTTTTATCATACATAAAAATATATATTTCTATCATATACGAAAAATATATTCTGACCATATATAAAAACATATATTTATATTGTGAATAGAAAAAAAAAGTTTCTTATTCGTATGACCAACTCCAATTAAATCAGATCTAAATTTTAATATACTTTTTAAATTGCAGTTAAAATTTTCAAAATTAGTTAATTTGATGCGAATATATATAACCATATACATTTACATACACCGAATAAAATATATGCGTAAATATAACAAAGAAAATATATGATGCCATATATAATATAAATTATATGCTACCATATATTTCATTTCATATAAAAATTTTATATTTTTTGAATATAAAAGGAAATATATCAATACAATATATTATAAGGTAAATGTAAATGTATATATAGCTTAATATAAAAAACATATAAGACATATATGGAATACATATATTTACTACTGTATATAATTTTATATTGAATCGGCCAAAATCTCTATATGATTTTTTATAATATACAATATAATATATCATATATTTTTTTGTTGCAAACATATATGATTTTATATATTTTAACCATATATTGTTTTTTCATACGACCGGAAACTCGTTCAGAAAATTTACTCCTGCTAATTTATCTGATATAAATATATAACTATTTTTAATATAAAAATAAATAATTCTATTATAACAAATTTCTAAAAAATGAAAAATTTTTCCTGACCTTGCGGACTTATTTTTCGTGACCTGAACTGTTAAAATATTTACACAAAGGTAAGTACAATAAACCAGAGTAATAATTACACAAAAACAGGTCGCCGAAATATTATTCACACTAACGGTAAAATTTTTCCTGAATTATAAAATCTAGTCTTGTAAAAATAAAAAAAAAATTGCTACGGAAACATTTTTACAAGACCATAAAAACTATTGTGTAAAATAGTCTGGTCTAAATTTTAGGCATGCGTTTTAAAAAAAAATTTCGTGCCATAAAAATTTTTAAAAAACTTTTTGTTGTCGTCGGTACACTTTTTGTGTTATTACGGTCACCCAAATACCCCAAATAAAAATGTTGTTTTTTTCGCTGAAACATTTAGATTTATATATATATTGCAGGCAAGTTTGCCATCAAGGTTTTGTGGAGGATAAAAAAAAAATGAGGAGAAAATAGAAAATAGATGAACGGCGGAGAATTTTTTAAGCCGCATTATTTTTTTATCATTTGTTAATGGTCTGGCTACTCTAGTTTTTTGTAATATTAGAGCGTTTTTTTATTTTTTTATGGACAGCTAATGGTAGAACACGTGCTCTGGTTTTTTGCCACGTGCCCTCTTGCCGCAACAATGAAATTGTTTTTTTTTTTCATTTTTCCTACTTTTCTTTTTTTTATTACATAATTAAAAAATAATTAGTACTAACATTTGAAGACAATAAAATTTTAATAAAAAGGGTTAAATATGACAGCTAGAAATTTTTTTTATCGTTTCCCATTTTGCTCAATTTTTTTTTTTTTTTTTTTTTTTTTTTAATGCAGAAAAAAATTAATATTTGAATTAAAAAAATTTGATATTCTAATTATTAATTATCTATAATTATGAGTAAAAAAAAATTGTAACCATAAATTTTGAAATCTTATTACAAAATTATTTTTAAAAATTATAAAATAATGACAATAATTTATCTATGACAATTGTATACTATTATACATCTCAATCAGCATCAGGCCGTTATTTTTTACACTCATCATAACTTACAAGCCTCATGAGACCTTTACTCTTTTATTTCTCAGTACGTGACGGGTCGAGAAATGACCCCGAGTTCATCATTACCTCCAACAATTTTTTTATCCTCTTCCTTTCCTTATTAATTCTATTTTATTGCCCTCAATATCTACGTCTTTTATTCCCGCCATTTCACAAAACGAAGCTTTCAAAATGACTTCGTCACCTCACGTTTTTAATCTGCGTTCACATTAGTTTCATACACAATAAAAAATATATTTATTTTTTTCTGTCTACAAAACATGTGAATTTGACCAAAAATTCTTAAATTTTGACAAAGAAAAAATTTTTCTTTTAGTAAAAGTCATAATAAAATTTTTCAAAATATTGAGGTTAGAAATTTTTAATTTTTTAATCGAAAATGTTTTGAGAATTTTTACTTTTGTATATATATATTTATACATATATATAAAAATCTCTATTTTTTTTTACACTAATTATAGGGTAAAAAAAAAATTTAACACTAAAAGTAAAAATTAGTACAAAAATCGAGTAAATATTTTTTGTGACGTCAATTAGTGGGTATAATTTTAGTATACATAAAATACCGTTTAATATATCTATATATATATAACATGAAGCAGAAAAGTGTAGAGCTGTAACCCGCAGTAGCCTTAAAAAGGCGGTGAGTTAAAAAGTTTTCCTTTAAAGGAGTGGCCTTTGTACATTTTGTCGGCACTTGAAAAAAAAAATGTTGAGAAAAAATTTTCAATACTCAACACTTTGATTTAATCCCAGATATTTTAATCTTTTTTATTATTTCTCTAACGGTTTTTTTTTAGTAGCAGGTGTAAAAAGCTACTGCACATATTCAATAAAACCCGCATTAAAAATTACGTTTTTTTATTTATTATATTTAATGGTACATATATATATATATATATATATATAGATATACTTTGCATGGTAACGACTAAAAAAATTTTTATCACCATAATTATCCTGTATATGATAATTCAAATTTTTTCCATAGAAATTTTCCGGATTTGTTAATTTTTTTTTTTTAGATTGAATTTTTTTTTTTTGACATAAAAGTTACGGAAACTTCCAGAGTATAGTTAACAATATTGTTCGGGATTACGAGTTACGGAGGAGGAGCTGAGGTCCTTTATCTAGAGAACAGAGCTCGTATGTGTATATAGTGGATAGAAAATTAAATTCAAGTTTGAATTGATGGAAAAACACGACCGGACTTTGTGTTGAAGTTAACAAAGGCCGAATTTAAAAATAAAATTTTCTGGCACTGGGTGTTTTATTATGAAGGCCAGCGCGAAAAGGCGGAGCTCAAATCAACTCAAAAATTTATTAAATTTAAATGAATTTTATCTGAATTTATTTGGGGAATTAATTTTCTGTTAATTTGAGAAGTAAAGCGTGGGGTGAAAAAATAGCTACGGAGGTTAAGTGTGTGGGTGAAAAATTTAAACGCTACTTAAAAGGCTGTCGTATGTCACGGCGACGCGCGAGCTGTGAAAAAAAATAAACTCGAAAAAGTTAACACTGAAAACGCTGTCGCCGCATCGAATTGTCGATTTCACGGAGACCGATGCGGCTTTTGCGGGCATCTCCGCCCACAGACTCCTCCACGTTCTCCATTATACATTGTACAATGTGTACCTTCGTTGGAATTACAACAGCTGCTTCTAAGTAACGTCAAAGACATCTTGGGATTTTTTTCCATAAATAAATTAGCAAGTTTTCGAATTTAAATTTACAACCGACTTCTGATACTTGAAATTTTTTTTTTTTACTTTGATTTTTCATAGAATTTACTTTGAATTACAATAAATATGACGACTACTTGATTCCATTCAAAAATCTCCTTTTCGACAGGAAAAATTCTCGAAATTTTGCTACCGAAAAATAAATTCTGTCATTCATAAGTTTAATTAATAATTTTGCAGTGTAGTTTT
Organism: Microplitis mediator; assembly: GCF_029852145.1. Lineage (NCBI taxonomy): Eukaryota > Metazoa > Arthropoda > Insecta > Hymenoptera > Braconidae > Microplitis > Microplitis mediator. The sequence goes on from NC_079977.1 coordinate 2,015,124, forward strand.
TTGCAAATTTTACGCACTATAGAAAATGTATCAAAAAACGTAAAAAAAAGAACCTCTAATCTGCTGCAAAAATGGAAATAATGAAATTTTGATATTTGATACGAAACAAAATGTTTTTCTTCAAATTTTTTTAAAAATTTTGATCAGGTGTCTTTTTTGACATGATTTTCAAACTAGAAAAAAATAAAACCTACATTTTTCTGAAGCAGAATCGCAATAAATGCATGTATTCATTTTTCGAAATTTTTCTACCGAAAATCAAATTCTGTTATTCATAAGCTTAATTAATAATTTTACTGCGTAGTTTCTTCTAAATTTTGCACACTATCGGAAATGTATCAGAGAACATAAAAATAAGAAATTCTAATCTGCTGCAAAAATGTGAATAATGAAATTTTGATAATTGATACGAAAAAAATTGTTTTTCTTCAAATTTCTTTAAAAATTTTGATCACGTGTCTTTTTTGACATGATTTTCGAACTAGAAAAAAATAAAACCTACATTTTTCTGAAGCAGAATCGCAATAATTGCATGTATTCATTTTTCGAAATTTTGATACCGAAAATTAAATTCTGTCATTCATAAGTTTAATTAATAATTTTGCAGTGTAGTTTTTTGCAAATTTTATACACTATAGAAAATGTATCAGAGAACATAAAAAAAATAACCTCTAATCTGCTGCAAAAATGGAAATAATGCATTTTTGATATTTGATACGGAAAAAAATGTTTTTCTTCAAATGTCTTTAAAAATTTTGATCACGTGTCTTTTTTTACATGATTTTCGAACTAGAAAAAAATAAAACCTACATTTTTCGGAAGCAGAATCGCAATAAATGCATGTATTGATTTTTCGAAATTTTGCTACCAAAAATTAAATTCTGTCATTTATAAGTTTAATTAATACTTTTGCAGCGTAGTTTCTTGTAGATTTTACGCACTATAGAAAATGTATCAAAAAACATAAAAAAAAAAAACCTTTAATCTGCTGCAAAAATGTAAATAATTAATTTTTGATATTTGATACGAAAAAAAATGTTTTTCTTCAAATTTCTTTAAAAATTTTGATCAGGTGTCTTTTTTTACATGATTTTCAAACTAGAAAAAAATAAAACCTACGTTTTTCTGAAGCAGAATCGCAATGAATGCATGTATTCATTTTTCGAAATTTTGATACCGAAAGTTAAATTCTGTCATTCATAAGTTTAATGAATAATCTTGCTGCGTAGTTTTTTGTAAATTTTACACACAATGAGAAATGTATCAAAGAACGTGAAAAAAAAGAAACTCTAATCTGCTGCAAAAATGGAAATAATTAATTTTTGATATTTGATACGAAAAAAAATGTTTTTCTTCAAATTTCTTTAAAAATTTTGATCACGTCTCTTTTTTGACATGATTTTCGAACTAGAAAAAAATAAAACCTACATTTTTCTGAAGCAGAATCGCTAAAAACGCATGTATCCAAAAATGGACAAATTCGTTTTCCGAAAATAACGCCTTTATATATATATGTTATAAAATTCTTTAACAAGATCTTGTTATAGAATTATTTCCAGGTGGAAAACCGTTGGTCGATTTGATTCGGTTATAGAATTGAAAGAGCCGTAACGATGTGCGGGACCGTCACGGTTTTTCGATCACTATTGACTCGATTTCCGCGCACCTTTTGGAACGCTTATTTCAAGTGTACAGCAAACATCAATCCAGCATGAATCCACATACACCTACACACATAAACCTTTTACAAAAAAAGCTGCATTAAAAATGGTGAATTCAAAAATTCAACAAAAAAGCAGATGCGGTCATTGAAATCAAAAAAATTATCCACGGTCAGATTTAAGATTTTTCCTCTCGAATTTCGTGATCAATGACCACAGCTCTACATAAATCCGTCAACTGGACCGTAGTCTTAAATAAAAAATACCAAGTAACCCCACAATATGAGAAGTTGCCTTGAAAAGTGAAATTGCGCCTCAAGTCGTAACTCAGCAAAAAACAATCTCTTGTAGAAAATCAAAAACACAAAATATTTAAAGTTACGTTTTTTTTTTTTTCATGCGCGGCATAAAAAAAAGTCAATGTTTACGGACCTCCTAACGTTTTCTGGCCATAAATACACGACTAGTGGCCAGAATATGACAACCGCTCCCTGGATACCTTGTCGTTGTCTTTTTACTTGCACCCAAACGATATTGCACGTCATGTTTTTACCCAGGGGACGTTAGACATTAAAGCGAAGGTGTACCAATGCATAAGTAAAGCGGTAGTCCATTGAAAATGTTCTGCTTGTCCTTGGAACGTGAATCAGTCGTTGCGGTAGGCCCTTCGGGGGGCATTAGCATCCTCGGCTACACTTTTCTCATCCGGTTTCCCTTCACGGTGATTTCCAGTTTAAAAAACCACTCTGTGGTCTACTTGCCCTGGGAGGCTGCCTCACATTTTCATTAGAAATCTTGAGAAAAAAAATCCATAAAAATCTAAATATTCAAAAATCGATTCCGCGTAAAAAATTCAAGTTTTTTTAGTTTTTACAGCCGGATTCCAATGCGACCGCAAAAAGTAAAGATTCCGACCACAGACGATAATTGAGTGCTGGTTAGATTGGAACTCGTATCATTTTTTTCCGATTCACTTAAACTTACATTCTATCAATAATTTAAAACATCAAATTGAACCGCAGATTGAGTATTTTTACTTCTTATTCTTCACTTTTATTGACCAATAGATGCTCGTGTAGTCAAGATTACGCGACCCGGAGCTTGGGATCTCGGATCTCGGTCTGGATTAAATATTTACTCCAAAATTAAATTTTTAATTTACGAGCTTTCAGTAAAAGGGTTGAGTCTATCGCAAGTGTAAGGGATCCTCTGAGACCCCAAGTACCGAAGGGAGAGATTGTAAACACAACACTAGACCGAAAACTCAATCCATTATTTACCGATCGGCATATAATGGCTCGTAAATATTTTTCCTGCTGGCTAATCCCATTAGATAGATCCCTGGACCGGACGAACCCTTTCCCATTTCAGAATAATGACAGAATAGACAACTCAACCCTGTAATGATTTTATGAAAGAACAGTAGCCAGAGTTGACGAGTTTTCGTTAACGAGATTGTCAGCTGGTTGTCAAAATTCACTCCAAACAATTCTTTTAGATTTTTGACTCCGCCTACAAATATTTATTTTGGAAAATATATGACTTTTTCTGAAAGGGTTTATTTATATATAAGTTTTGGATAATTTTCTTTTTTTGAATTTTGTAAGAATATTTTAGTGCTTGGGCGGGAAAATATCGAAATTCAAATTTTGAAAATTTTGTCTTTATGGTTTCCGTTATCATCAGGGCGTCAAAATTTTTTTCCATTCTAAGACTTTTTAAAAATTTTGAAAAAAAATTTTTTAATTTTAACTCAATGGATTTAAATAATAAATGAATTCATATTTTGAATTTTTTTGGCTTTCATAGTTCCCGGAATAGACACCGGAAGCCACAAAGACAAAAAATCAAAATTTGTTTTTCTAATTTTTAAACGTCAAAATAAAAACTCCAGTTACCAAAAAAAATTTTTCCCGGGCTGTTATGTCCTTAGATTTTTGATGCAACATTTACTCGATCAAAATACTGAGTTGAATTTGAAACACGAATTTTTTTTTCTGGCTCGTAGGGTTTACTTGCTGCCGATATGTATATTTATGAAAGAGAATTCTCGAGCGGATTGAATTGGCGCGCGACACACTCGAGAATTGGTTAATTTGAAATTGAAATTACGACACGATCCCAACGCACGGTAGCTTTTTTAGTCTTTCTTTCATACGCATATTTGGCTCCTTTGAATTCGATTTCACTTTTACCTTTTTTTATTCTTACACACACACACACACACACACACATGTGGATATTGGTTAGATATAAGCGCCCATTGTTCTTCGTAACATTGGGAAACAAATGATACTCACCCATAAATATCTATAGCAGAAAAAAATGTCTTCCGAGTTCGTTAAAACTAATATATGTCACCATTTATTTAAATATATTGCTAGGAATTGCTCGCAAAAAGTTTACAAGAGAGTACAGTCCAAGTTAAAATGGCGTAATAATTATTATTAACTGCAAATAAGGTTGCAAAGTAAACTTGGGTACAGTAGAATTGGGGTTTTCATGTAAAAAAATTTATGAAAAATAAAAATAAAATTATAGAATAGGTAATAATATAATACTCGTATGAATGAGTATAAAAAGAAGAGCGAGGATTCAATTAATCCACGGGCGTGCACACGACGAGTGGCTGGACAGGTTCGAAAATCCATGGGCGTCATCAGCAGACAATTGTAAAAAAATTAAAAAAATTAGGAGGCAAGATCGGGTATAAATAAAAATAATAAAATAACCTTCCGAGATTCGATTTGTGCATGTACGCTTATGATACAAGTAATTATATGCCGTATTACCACTAATTGACACGCTAATTATCGATTCGCTGAGGTTACGTTAAATAAAATCTTACTGAGCACACGTTGCTGGCAATCAATTTTATCTTGCACGTGACGTAAATTCGAACTCTTACTTTATAACGAAAAATTTTTTATTTTATTAATATGGGTTGGGATTTTTTTACACGCAAGTTATAGTTTTCTGGACAGCTAAAAATTTTTTTATGGGAACGACTAATTTAATTATGATAAGAAATTTATTTGGGATCTTCTTTGGCTCGATGAGAGTTGGGGCCTGAAAAAGTCCAAAAGTGTCGGAATTTGGGTCCAATTCCATCAGAATATTGAGAAATTCTGTAGACTTTCCATCGAATTTCCATAGACTTTTCATTGATTTTTTAAAGGCTTTTCATAGACTTTCCACAGACTTTCCCTTGACTTTCCATCGATTTTCCATAGACTTCAATGATTTTTTACAGACTTTTCATAGACTTTCCATTGACTTTCCATCGATTTTCCGTAGACTTTTCATTGATTTTTTACAGACTTTTCATAGACTTTCCACAGTCTTTCCTTTGATTTTTTACAGACTTTTCATAGACTTTCCATTGACTTTCCATCGATTTTCCGTAGACTTTTCATTGATTTTTTACAGACTTTTCATCGACTTTCCACAGACTTTCCATTAACTTTTCATTGATTTTTTACAGACTTTTCATAGACTTTCCACAGACTTTCCATTGACTTTCCATCGATTTTCCATAGACTTTTCAATGATTTTTTACAGTCTTTTCATAGACTTTCCACAGACTTTCCATTGACTTTCCATCGATTTTCCGTAGACTTTTCATCGATTTTTTACAGACTTTTCATAGACTTTTGATCGACTAGTCACAGACTTTCCATAAATTTTCCATAGACTCTTCCTTGAAATTTCGCAGACTTTTCATAGACTTTCCACTGACTTTTCACAGACTTTCCACGGGCTTTTCCGTAGACTTTTCATAGACTTTCCACAGCCGTTCCACTGACTTTTCACAGACTTTCCATAAATTTTCTAAAGATTTTCCACAGCCTTTTAGACCCAGAACCAGAATTGAAAATCATTCACCCGAAATTATCCCCCTCCCCCCACAAATTTTTACATCTCCCAAATAATTAAAATAATGGCGCCCAATTCTCTTTTCGAAAGTGTGTTATTTTCGCTTGTCTTAAAATCGGGTTTCTTTCGAGCTCAGTTACACGTCATCTAAGATTACACCCTCTTATTTTCCGGTCTTATTATTTTAGTCCATCAGCAACAGCACCAGCAGCGTCCTGGCATTCCGAGTATCCTTGATTATCGGCGTCTGTAGAGCATGATCATGTATAGCATATTAATTTACGCTTCTTGGTGATACATAGTTAGGATGAGACACGATCGGTCAACCTTAACGAACCTTGTAGAGTCTTGTATCACCTCAATATATCTTATTTTGTCTGCTAAGTACATAAGAGAGGATAAAAGTGCACATGTAGGCCAGTACTATAACATCAGACTGATTTCAATGGGTTCTGCTCGACGTGGATACACTCGAGTGCTTTCAGTAGAGGGCTGGTTAGTCAGCCTCTTCCTCAGTTTCAGTCTCTATACATACTTTTGAAGATAGCCGCGACGAACACGCACATTTTTTATGCTGTCAGGACCACCAATCGATAACATTTTTTATTGCTCCCTGCTACGTCAATGACACCTTTCTATCAGGATAAATGTATCATGTCCATGTCTTTTAACCTGTTTCTGTCACGCGGACAACTATTTAAGACACATCAGTCGTGTTAATTAGTAGCGTAGGTTTTATGATTTTTTTTTAACAACGACCTGTTCAATTCCATCTTAAATTTATTTTTACTCAAACTTTTTTTATGGTTTTATATTTTTTGTTGGGAGTTTAAAACTTTTTTGCTAAAAGGCACGAGGGATTGATCCTCGAGTTGATTTATTCCTGAATCCTTATTCGCGTGAAACCGCAAGATTCAATGATAGTGTAGAACTCGCGTAGCAGCTGTTACCGTGATAGTGCAAGTAAGTATTATATTTTATGTATGTACATATATATGTATATATATATATATAGAAGGAAGAGGCTGTGCAAGTGCGATTGCGGATTATGATGATGAGCAGTATGAGGTGGTAAGGGTTTTAATGTTTACCTCCGAGCTATAAAATTTATATAAATATATATATGTATAAATATGCACATCCAATATGTACACAGTTATATATCACGAGCTTGTGTGTGTATTTATGCGCATGAGTAACTACTGAGGTTATTACTTCATACGACATATGGCGATATTTTTTATTTTTATTAAATATTTGTTGGCATAAAAAAAGTTTTATTAATTTCGCATTTATTATTAAAATAAATAAATATTTTGTGAATGTCAATATTTAGATTTAGATTCATCTTACGGCAAGCAATATAATTTTGTATGCAAATTTTTTTTTAACACATGAGTTTTTGATTTTTTACGAATTTTAGAATCCATCTTACAGCAATTATTTAAGTTTTTATAGTAATTTCAATATTTTTCGATAATTTAGCGGTAGCTTTTGAAGCAGGCGAGGTTTTGCTTCCATCTTACGGCAAAATTAGGAACTAAAAATCTCAATTAATTATTAATTAAATTTTTCTCAAACAAAACGGGAATCCGCCTATATAGGGAAATCCATCTTACGGCGATGATTTAATTAAACTTCCATCTTACGGCAAAAATGATAATTTGAAAAAATTCAATTACTAGTAGTTTTCTTACAAAAAATTGGGAATTTTTGCTTCCATCTTACGGCAAAATTAGGAACTAAAAATCTCAATTAATTATTAATTAAATTTTTCTCAAACAAAACGGGAATCCGCCTATATAGGGAAATCCATCTTACGGCGATGATTTAATTAAACTTCCATCTTACGGCAAAAATGATAATTTGAAAAAATTCAATTACTAGTAGTTTTCTTACAAAAAATTGGGAATTTTTGCTTCCATCTTACGGCAAAATTTAGGAACTAAAAATCTCAATTAATTGAATTTTTTCTCACAAGAACCGGGAATGTGTCTAAATAGGGAAATCCATCTTACGGCGATAATTTAATTGACCTTCCATCTTACGGCAAAGAATAATAATTTGGAAAAATTCAATTACTAGTATTTTTCTTACAAAAAATCGGGAATTTTTGCTTCCATCTTACGGCAAAATTTAGGAACTAAAAATCTCAATTAATTTAATTTTTCTTACAAAAAACCGGGAATTTGTCGATATGGGGAAATCCATCTTACAGCGATAATTTAATTAAACTTCCATCTTACGGCAAAAAATAATAATTTCAAAAAATTTAGTTGTTTGCATTTTTCTTACAAAAAATTAGGAATTTTTGCTTCCATCTTACGGCAAAGTTTAGGAACTAAAAATCTCACTTTTTCTGCCAAAAAACCGGGAATTTGTCTATATGGGGAAATCCATCTTACAGGGATAATTTAATTAACCTTCCATCTTACGGCAAAAATTAATAATTAAAAAAATTCAATTACTTCTATTTTTCTTACAAAAAATTAGGAATCGTTCATATTTTAGAATCCATCTTACAGCAATAACTCAATCGTTCTCATTAATTTCGATATTTTTTCAAAAATTTAGCTGTAGCTTTTGAAGCCGTTTAAAATTTCTTCCTTCCATCTTACGGCATAATATAGTAACTAAAAATCTCAATTAGTTTTATTTTCGTTACGCAAAATAATTGTGAATTTTTACACATGTTACGTCCATCTTACAGCGACACCAATGACTTAAAAATAATGTTGCCGCCCATCTTACAGCAACTTTAAATAACTAATAACCAAAAAAATGATCATAAGGTTTTCAACGTCATCATAGAGCATTAATCTTATTAACGGATGTTAATCATGTCTTAAATGGCGAGTCTACGCGACCACCTTGGTGTTCATTGTTAATCCTGGGACCCGATACGATACGACTTATAGAATAACCAGAATAAGGCTACGGTACTCAAGACTAAACGCAACGGAATCGTCGTGCGTTGTTAATTCTGCGAACCCACCCCTCGCCATTCCTTCCATCCCAGAGCCTCAGCTATCGTTTGTAATAAGATACCACTCGCCATCTTGGTATGTAAATGCCGGCCATTCATTACACGTTCTCGGGGCCAAGCTGAATGATTGGGCCCTTTGTGAAATCTTCTAAGCGACAAAGACCGTATCTATATTCCCAACTCTCCACTCTCCATTATGCCCCTTCTTTAAAATCCACAACAAAAATTAAATAAATAAACGTATTTACTAATTAATTAATTGATTAAATAAAATAACCAATCAACAATTGGCATCAGATTTAAAAGATTTAACCCATTGAATTAAAGGCAAGTGTTAAGTCCTTAAGTTACTGCCCTCTGGGTGGTCGCTCACTCACTGGATTAATCACTGACGTCTTAAGAGACGTAATAAATTGACTGCCAGCGCTATCTTACTAGAGCGTCTCGAACTCATGGGAACTCTTATTGCGGTTAAGGAAAAATAAATAAATGTCACAAGTCACTTAGCTGACTCTTATTTATTTAATGAGACCAAGTGACTAAGGGGTGAATTTTTACAGCTGAGGTAAAATGGTCATGGTATTTAAATAAAAATCTATTGAGTGGAATAATTTTTCGCGGACGGGAGAAATGTTTAATTGTGACGGGCCAACTAAAGGACATGATCTTGCATGTGTGCACATGTCTAACAAATGACGCGACTTGTGTGGTCTCACCTGAACGCGTGGGTGATGTTTTTTTACGTTACTTTCTTGTTTAAGTAACCTCTACATTTTCTGATACCGATACTCCTGTATTGTATTTTTTTTTATGGAAAAGTTTCAGGGATTTGTTTATCAGTGAAATTTTTTTGCAGATAATTTTTTTAGTCTAGACGTTTTTAAGTTTTACTAGGCCTCGGGCCTTCAGTGTCTTTGACGTTATCAATTACGTCGTTGATGCCAAGCCCAGAAGTTTTGAGATCAAAGGAAATTTAGAAAATAATTTTTTTTTGATATTCAATATATAAATTAGGGTGATCTCGGAAACAGGTTCAAAAGTTTCATTTAGATAAAAAAAAACGCCTGTGAAAATGAGAGCTCTTAATATTAACATTAAGAGGTTTCTCATCGCACTTTTCTATTTTCCATAAGAATAACATGGAAAAAATTTTTTTTACGTCTTCTGATTTTTATAAGTATCTAACGATGCGTCGAAGGAATGATTGGCAGGCATGTTTTTGTAGGGAATTGAATGCTCTACAAAAAAAGATTCCTATCATTTTTTGAGGAATCTATTTGTTCAAAAGTTATTTGAGGTTGAAGTCGAATTCATATTAAATTTTGAGATTTTCTTACTTTTCCGGCGAAACTATCAGACCTATTACAAAATATCATTGGACCTTTTTTGTAGACAATTTTATTCCCTAGAAGTTATTTCGAATAAAGTTTTTTCGAATTCCGCATTGTTTTCTAGTTATTTTTATTTTAACGTCATGCTCATAATAAAAATAGTCTTCTGATCGATTTTAAGAGCTTGACATTAAAATTAAAATAACTAAAAAACAATGCGGAATTCGAAAAAACTTTATTCAAAATAATTTCTAGGGAATAAAATTGTCTACAAAAAAGGTCCAATGATATTTTGTAATAGGTCTGATAGTTTCGCCGGAAAAGTAAGAAAATCTCAAAATTTAATATGAATTCGACTTCAACCTCAAATAACTTTTGAACAAATAGATTCCTCAAAAAATGATAAGAATCTTTTTTTGTAGAGCATTCAATTCCCTACAAAAACATGCCTGCCAATTATTCCTATGACGCATCGTTAGCTACTTATAAAAATCAGAAGACGTAAAAAAAAATTTTTCCATGTTATTCTTATGGGAAATAGAAAAGTGCAATGAGGAACCTCTCAATGTAAATATTAAGAGCTTTAATTTTCACAGGCGTCTTTTTTTATCTAAATGAAACTTTTGAACCTGTTTTTGAAAAAAAAAAAAATTTGTTATTTTTTGTATTACCCTATTATAAATATATGAAAATTTATGATAAATGTTTATATATTAGAAGGAAGAACACGAATTTAGTGAGTGATAAATAAATTATTATTTAAATAATGAATAATTCTGTTGGTATGAACAAAAAAAAGAAATTGATGTTTATAAATAATTTCTAATGAATGATGATCTGCAACAATATATATAATAATAAGAACAAGGTAAGGTGGAATGTAAAGTTTACGTTTTGCGGTGCGAAATTGCCCGCCGCCGAAAACCAATAATTGCGTACGGAGATTGCCCGGGGCAAGCGCTGAGCATTTGGCGCCCAACGGCAAGCCGGCAAAAAACACCGGGGGTTTAAAAAATAAATTGTAAAGAAAAAAGTTAAATAAAATAAGGTAGAGGGAGAGGGAGAGGACGGGGTAGAGGTAGAGGTAGAGGTAGAGGCTTTAAAACAGTTGATTTCTTGATGCCGAGTAGTATAAATATATATATAGAAGAGTGGCGGATGGGTTTGAGCAAAGGGCAATTTGCGGTATGCCGGTGAATGTTTCATTACTGCGAGGCGCTCTTTGGAGCTACCGAATTTCGAATGAGCTTCTGGCCTTCTTCAGCAACTGGCTTACTTTCAGATGGTTCTTCCATACTACCCCTTGTCAGTCCCTGAATACTTATAATTGAAATTCGCTGGTGTCTGCCTCAACAAGTTTAACTTCAACTGAACCACAAATTGTTGATACTCTGGAGTCTGGTAATACTTTTTTAGATTACACGTTTAAATAAACATTTTTTCGTGGATAAAGAAGTTAATTCGCTGGCCCTTCAGACTTCGAGGACATTAGTTTATAATTCAGAATTAAAATTATGATCGATCTTGATAGGGGAACCGAAATTCTCAAAATAGTTTCCAAGTTATCCAGCATGAGTTGATCGGAATCAATGTACTCGGAAATAAAATGTCTTTTAATTTAGTGAGCCCGAAAGGGTACGTGACTGCATGGGTGCCTTGGATCCTGGATCGTGCGCCGTGTGTTTTATCAGCAGATGGAGAGATAGCGGATTTAATTGTTTATTTTTTTGCTCGGGTACACTCTTAAACAAGACAAGCATTTGAAAAAGAATCCGTGGACTAAAGACCACCAATGCACGCGATTCCTCGGTAAAAAAGGTACAATCGGAATAACTTTTTTTTTAGGAACATACGTCGAGGCTTTTTCCGTCGGGCCACACAAATATTAAGCTCTGTGGCCCTTGGCTCTTGTTTCTTGGAGTCTGCCGGCAATTAGCCAAACTGAGAGGACATATAAGTTAATTGTGAATTTAAACTTGATGCGAATTAATCGGACCACCCGTCATATGAAGGAAATACGTCAACATACGTTAAATTATTGACAAATGAATTTAATTGATGTACTATTTTTTTTAGTATATTTTGATGCCTGTCATCTGTTTATAAATTTTTTAAATTGAGGAAACAAAAATTTTATCGAAATTTAAAGACTATCATTTTTGGTGACATTTTCAAAATGCTGTAACTTAGTGAAAAAAAATCGTATTTTAAAAATAAAAAAAGGAATTTGACGCTCTTGATATGTAGTTTGTAAATATGAAATTCAAAAATTTTTTTGAATCTCTGTTAATTAAAATTTTTACAAAAAACAATAAATTATGAAAATCCAAATTCTGATTTTTTTTTCAAATTGATGTCAAGTTATGAAAAAATTTTTTTTGACAAAAAAGTAGTATGCCATCTTCAAGCTGACACTTTAAGCTTTTCAGAACACACCCTCAATTTTCTGTGAGACATTTAGATCGCGAGTTATCAGCAGTGAAAGTATAAATGCCACTTTTTCTTCAATCAGCCATAACTTTGCAAGAAATGGTCTCACAGAGCTCTTGAGGTGGTCAAATTAAAGCTAGAAGCCCAATCTAGCAGTACCTAAAGCAAGATTTGATGAAAAAAATTTACCTTTCCTCAGAGATGCGGTATCAAAATTTGAAAATATTTTTGGTGACTTTTTTTGTAATTTTGGCTTCAATTACTCGTTAACGGAAGTGAAAAAAAATTATCACAGCTTCGAAATGACTTTTGTTTCATATATACAGTTATTTTAGACCGAAATACAAAATTTTAAAAATTAACCACAGAGATGAGAGATCTCAAAAGTGAATTACTCAGTACACTACTAATTACAAGATGATTTAAAGTTATCCAGGTCCGCCCCTCTGCTCTCTGTTCTCATTCAACTTTACCATTGCATAAAAAAATTATGTATCATAAATTATTTTCTTTATATATTAAACATTGATATATTCCACGAATCCATCACAACAGATTAAAAATTATGAGTTTTTGATTTGGACCAGTGGTTTCGATTTAAATATGATCGTGATTGACAAAATAGCATTCATATATATGTCTATGTATATGTATATATATATATATTGAATTTATGAGACATGAGTTGGCAGTGTCTGAGGCGTGCGAAAGTGATGAACAAAGAGGAGTAGATGATTCAAACATTATGAGAGTGTGCGAAGGGCGTTGGGTCGGCGCGTGGGCGGCCGCGGGCACGACGCACGTCTCGTATACTCAAGAGGTATCGAACGCGAGTGAGACAGATGGAGATGATGATGAAGAGGGAGAAATGTTTTAGGTATAAAAATAATAAAAATAATAAGGATGAGTATAAGTAAAATAAAAAGAGGATGAAGAAGAAGAAGTAGAAGAAGAAGAAGAAGAAGATGAAGAAGAAGTAGAGGAATAGGAAGAAAAAGAATACGCGGCTGAGATGGGAAAAGAGATCTGAGAGAATGTGGCAGAGGGGAAAAAAGATTGTGAAGTGGGTAGAGATCTAAAGAAACGTGGGTTTACGTGTGGGAAAGGATGTTCTGTCCGATCTCTCAACTCTCATATACACTTATGTATATATATATTTGTACCTTTGCTACAAAGCGAAATAAAAATATAATAAAATGATTTTTATTGCAGGTTTTACGTCTGAAATTGGACTAGCTGATTAAATATGCTACTTAATATTTTTTTAATTACTTGTTATTAGCTTTCATTACTTCATATCAATTACTAGAAATATTTACGGAAATAATTTTAGCAACACTGCAATCATATCACTAATTACAGAGTTCAAAGCTAAGTTTTATTTTTATAAGAAAGGCGGAAATTAAATCCTGGTTTTAATTACAAGAATAAAACTTTATTTCAAAGCTGGTTCTCTATTTGATCTCAAAATCTGCTGACAAGAAAAGACAAAATTTTGACCCATTTTCGGTGCACGATATTTTGACCAAAAATAGACAGTATCGAAATTTGGCTATTCTTTACAAAATCTAGATTAAAAACTTAAAGTCCGGAGCGACTTAATCCTTATCTACAAATCCTTTATTACTGGCTTTGTGTTCACCCTAATCAGCTTTGGACCAAAGGATCCCCGGAGATAGAGCCGGAATAATATCTAGCACAGGAATTAGTGCTTGAGCAGATACTCGGGTCTATCTCGATCTGTTGCAGTCAAGTGTTGGCTGCCCAGTTGGAGAGTGTTCTCTGGAGGCCAAAGGCGTTTCACAATGAGATCCGGCTTCATGAACCATATCTATATCAGCCGTCTCACGGTTAAACGCGCTCTCCATACTCTAAGCAGTCGCAGCTGTGCATTCGCCAGATCATAACCAAACCAAACTAAACTAAACTCATATATATATATATAGCCACTAACCCGGTACCAACACATTATATAGATCACGATCACCAGATTACCCAGTCGAAGCTCCCCATCAGCGATCCCTATTATCACCCAATGGCCAACATCTGATACCAATCCAATCAATGGCTTTCTGAAACCCTCGTTTCCGAAGAAAATCAATGACCATTACTGGACGAAATCATCAGCAATCATCAATTAGATTGATCCGTTCCAGTTAATTATATAAATAATTCTATATACTTTTTTTTTTAAACAACAAGCGGACGCTTATTCGCGGCGAGCTGATAATTTTCAGCGCATCAGAAATATTTATGAGGATGATTTCATCAGGATTTCTTTAGCAGGGCCAATGTAGGTGTGATAAATGCAATTATTTACGGCCGATTAAGAGCACCAGCATCTCACGTCTGGTAAATAATAATAATATGAACAGGAAAAGATACTTGAAGGGCCTCTGGCAGTGGCGAAGTGCGCAAACGACGCCGCCATCTCCAATACCGATCGGTGCTAAGAATATTGTTCACCGTCGGACGTTGGAAAAAGAAAAAATATATATATATAAATATGAACGAGCATTTTAAAGCTGATTATCAGACTCAGACACACATTCGCTGTAATTCGATTTAAATTCTGTTCATTGCGAAATTAATGCGTCTCATAAAAAAATGGTGTACCCGGGAAAAAAAATTTGGATCTGTTCTGGTCAAATTAGATCAGCTCAGATCAAATTTAATCATAATTTATACTGAACCCAGATCAGAGTAGATCTGATTTGATCTATTCAGATCAAACTAGATCTGATCAGATATGACATTTTTCTTTGGGGAAAAATAGTTCAGATCTACTCTGATCAAATCTAATCAAGTCAGATCAACCTAGATCTAGTCAGATCAAAATAAATCAACATTGATTAAACGATCAATTTATGAAGTAAATACAAATAGATCGAAATTTGACACATTCACCTAAATTTTGATAATTCTAAAAAGTCTATCGTATAATTGAAATAAATGGCTTCAATCCTATATATTTTTTATTACTGTGATATATTTAATATATTTTTAATCAGACATATCAATTTTTATTAGGATAGAGATAAAAAAACAGATCGATGTAGATCTAGCGAATTAGATCAAATTTGATCTGAGCAGATCTAAGAGTGTTTTTTATTTACCTTAATCTGTTTATAGATCCAAGCAGATCTATTTTGATCAGAGTAGATCTAATTTGATCTAATTAGATCTGGCTAAAATGCAGATCTGTTCAGATCTGAAACGATAGATCTAATTTGATCTAAACAGATCTGGCCAAAATGCAAATCTGTTCAGATCTGAAACATCAGATCTAATTTGATATGAATAGATCTAAGAGTGTTTTTTATTTACCTTAATCTGTTTATAGATCCAAGCAGATCTATTTTGATCAGAGTAGATCTAATTTGATCTAAACAGATCTGGCCAAAACGCAAATCTGTTCAGATCTGAAACATCAGATCTAATTTGATATGAATAGATCTAAGAGTGTTTTTTATTTACCTTAATCTGTTTATAGATCCAAGCAGATCTATTATGATCAGAGTAGATCTAATCAGATCTGGCCAAAATGCAGATCTGTTCAGATCTGAAATATCAGATTTAATTTGATCTGAATAGATCTAAATTTTGTTTCCCGGGTAGTAGGTCACCGATTTTTTGAGGCAAATGTTTATTTTTTTGCTTGTGTTCGTGAGAAGAAAAATACCCCGGGTAAAAAAATTTGATCTGTTTTGAACAGAAAAATTTCAAGCCTCTAGACTGAAATCATTTTTTTTTGTGTTCTATGAACTCCCACGCCTGAGTAACTTGATATTGGAATTAATCTGACACTGACCGTCTGCGGCAGCACCTGCAC
Organism: Microplitis mediator; assembly: GCF_029852145.1. NCBI lineage: Eukaryota > Metazoa > Arthropoda > Insecta > Hymenoptera > Braconidae > Microplitis > Microplitis mediator. Next base: position 2,031,240 of record NC_079977.1, read on the forward strand.
ACGTATTTTCAAATGAGTTACGATTGATAAGTAAAAATTTCCAGCTTCCTATTGGAATTTTCTGAATAGAAAATTTTAATTAACATAAAAAAAAAAAAAATGACAGTTGCTGATTAATATTTAATAATTTTTTTTTTATTGCATACATTAGCCAGCATGTAAACATTCAATATTCATTGGAAAAATTGATATTTAAAAATAATTATCGATAATTAGATGTTCAATGTCGCTCTCTTCCCTCTTTGTTGACGAAAATAATTACTTTAGTGATAATGTAAAAGAAATGACCAATAAAATTTAAGTGCATGTTGATAAATTTAATTTCGAGGGTAATTATTTTGCAAGGACGGCTTGCAATTTTCTTGCATAATTATTTTAAATAAAAAAAAAACTAAATTTTGTAATTTTAAGACGTGATAATTTCTATACCCCAATGCTCGATATTTAAATATTTAAAATCATTTAATTACATATATATATATATATATATATATATATTAGGGTGGCCCAAAAAAACCGACTATTTTTTATTTCGAGTCTCTAATGAAAATTTGTTAGTTTAAGATGTTTTGAGAAGCCTCTCCAAAAATCAGCTCGATACAAAATTTTCAAGAGATAGACATAGACTTTTTCGTTGGAAATAAAATATTCGAATTTAAGTGCCATTAATATTTAGATAGATAGCTGATTAAATGTTTAAGAGAATCTTAGACGGTAATGAAATTTGTTGATGAATTTAATAGTAATAAATGTTGCAATAAAGTGTCTCAGGTCGATCGAAAAATACTATTTTACATTTTTTTTATTTTTATTTTTATAAAGATCCATTCGTCGGATAAAAATGTGACAAATAAAATTCAGTTTTTTATAATTATTTTTAATTGTTTGAATAAAAAACAAATATTTCATTACTTTATTTTTTTTACCCATAAAATAAATATGAAAAATACAAAACCCATAAAATTATTAAAAATTTCGAATTAAAAAAATTGCTAATGCGTATTTTTTTATGAAAAAAATAAACAGGGGTAAAATGGACCATAGGCAGCCCAAAAGTAAAAAAAAATTTTCTATGGGCCGATCTTGCCCCACATTAGTTTTTTTTTCAAAACTGCATCATACTGACCACAAATACCCGAAGGTAAAAAAATTTAACTAAAGAAAAAAAACGCAAATTAAAAATTTTTTTCAGACGACCCATGTTACCCCGTCAGTGTAAAATTTTGCTTTGAACATATTTTCATACGCAGGTCATATCCCTCATGAAAAAAATTTATAAAAAAAATATATGTTAATATAAAAAAAAAATATATTTTTCATATAAAAAAAATGTATTAAAAATACATAAAAAATATATAAATATGTATAAAATATGTATAAAAAATATATTTTAAATAGCTAACTTTTGGCCGATTTTCATGTATTTTAAATATATTAAAGTATAAAAAAAATATATTAGTAATATATTTTAAATCTATAAAAAATATAAAAAAATTATATAAAAAATATATTATTAAGTTAATTAATTAACAACATAGAAAAAGAAATATGAAAAGTTTATAAAAAAAATATATTTTTTGTATATTTTTTTACATGTAGTTTTTATATATTCTAAGATTTATTTTTAATATATTTAAAATATATTAAAAATAAATATAAAATATAACTATAAATGTATATAAAAAATATACATTATAATAAATATATAAAAAATGACACACGCGCGCTTGCGTGTAAAATATTGCGCTAGTGTAAAAAAATTTCCATTAATTTTCATCAAAATCTGATGCATTTATTTAATTACAAAAAAAAATGGACCGAAACCAATGACTTCCCTTTTTTAGAAAATTTGAAATTTTCATGGCGGAAAGTAACAATTATAAACAATAAAATGAAAGAGTTGGTCCTGTAAGGACATAAGTGTCCACATTTTTTTTTCGTTCTGTTTTTTCAAAAAAGCAAAATTTTCTGATTTCAAAATGACATTCAGTTAAAAAAATTTTTTTCTATTCCTCATCATGATTCAGTTCCTACCCCGGAAATAATAATTGATGAGTAGTAGTAGGAATAAATAAGGAAAATAATTATTTGCGTAATTAGTAAATAAAAGTAAATAAAGAATTTGAAATTTTCTGAACATATTTATTTTATTTAAATTTCCATAATAATTTTTTCGTGCGGATAAAATAAAATTTTATACCAAAATTGCATTTTATTTTCCATTGTTAAGTAGACAGTGATTATGAAGACAAATATAAAGATTATTATCATTAACCACTGATATATACAGTACTTTGTCTTTTACAGACTCCTTCGGAGAACGAACCATTGCTACAAAACCAAAGAGCGTCGCAACATTTGTAGTTGGCCATTGGATGACACTACAAATTAAAAATTTTTAATTTTATAATGATAATAATAATAATAATTATAATAATAAATTTACCCATTTTCCTTTAGCAGCACAGGCTTCAGTAGTGACGGCTAAAAATCCGATTAAAAAAACCAATAGAATTAATTTCGACATTTTGTTGTCAGAGAAAATACAAATCGTCTTTAACAACAATTGCAATCGACTGAATTATTAACAGTTGCAGAGAGAGATAGAAATCTTTGTGGGTGCTATTGCTTTATGCGAATACGTTCTTACGTTTGGATGTCTATATAAATATGAATACGCTGGAAAAATAAACGGTGCTCTTTGTTGACGAAAATAATTACTTTAGTGATAATGTGAAGGAAATGACCAATAAAATTCAATTGCATGTTGATAAATTTAATTTCGAGGGTAATTATTTTGCAAGGACGGCTTGCAATTTTCTTGCATAATTATTTTAAATAAAAAAAAAAAAACTAAGTTTTGTAATTTTAAAACGTGATAATTTCTATACCCCAATGCTCGATATTTAAATATTTGAATTCATTTAATTACATATATATATATATATATTAGGGTGGCCCAAAAAAACTGACTATTTTTTTTTTCGAGTCTCTAATGAAAATTTTTTAGTTTAAGATGTTTTAAGAAGCCTCTTCAAAAATCAGCTCGATAAAAAATTTTCAAGAGGTCGCTCACGAATTTTGAAAATATCAAAAATGATTGGAATTAGGATTTTTTGTATCTGAATTTTTTCTTCCTCGTGGCAGCAATATTTTATATCTGTAAAATTATTACTATGCTGAAAATTTCAGCCCAATATTCAAATATTTAAACGGCGCTCAAAAATTTTTAATATTAACTGATAATATGTAACTAATACTTTAAATTAGTTTTTGTATGTTTTTATAACTCAATTATTGTCATTTTACTTAAATATAACTTTTGCATAACCGAAAATATACAGAACAGTCTTAAACAATAAAATTGGGTAAGTTTTGAATAAGCAAAAAAACCTAAAAATTGAATTAAAAAATTAAAAAGTATGTAAATAACTTATTATTTCTATTTCTTGGGTTGTATTTTTATTCATTATGATACAAATTTATGGTAAAAAAATTTAGAAGGTTTATTATTAATATTCAAGGGTCTCTCAAAAACGTCCAAGAGACAGCATTCGGAAACATTCAAAATTCTTGAGTGACGTTTAAATATTTTAATTTTGAACTGAAATTTTCAGGGTAGTCATGATTTTATAAATATAAACTATAGCTGTCACGAGAAAAAAGAAATTTAGAACAAAAAAATCCAAATTTCGATCATTTTTGATATTTTCAAAATTCGTGAGCGACCTCTTGAAAATTTTTTATCGAGCTGATTTTTGGAGAAGCTTCTTAAAACATCTTGAACTAACAAATTTTCATTAGAGACTCGAAAAAAAAAAATAGTCGGTTTTTTTGGGCCACCCTAATATATATTATATATATATTATAATATATTATATATATATATATATATATATATATGTCAGTAGAAAAAAAATATAGAAATTAAAGAAATATCGAGGAAAATGTAATAATTTTTTTGCCGTTAATGAGCTGATAATTTACGATAACTGGAATTTAACAAAGTCTACAAGGTCTTAATAATTATTCGTACTCTCTAAATATGAATTAGTGATTTTTCACTAATTTCAAGTGAATATTCACTAATTGTCAATGCCACAATCGTATCACGCAAAATTAGTGAATATTCACTAAATGAATATGTGAATATTAGAATTCACTGATTTGATAAGTGAATATGAGAATACACTAAATTAAAAAGTGAATATGGGAATCCACTGATTTCGTCGGTGAAAAAAAATATTATATTGCGGAAAAAAATATAAGACACTTGCAATTAGATCCAAAATGTGATTAATGAATTAGAATCATTACTTAGAGGAAGTATACATGATTTTGATTGATGAAAAAATCCCGGTGACTGCTGGGCTCGAACCTGCATCCTTTCGATTCAAAGTCTTTGATGCTATCCACTGCGCTGACCTACGCATGTGATCGCGTGAGTGTAAATAGTATATTCGTTATGATACCAAACAATAACTGATGAAGAAATATAAAATCCGTGATGTTATGATTGACGTACTCTTCATATAAATATATTATTGTTCTGTACTTCTATTTTTTTTTTTATTTTGAAAGTTTTTTATTAAAATTTTTAAAAATAGCACCATAATTATTAATTATATTTATATCTAGTAAAATATTTAATTATTTGCTAGTTAAAGTTACTAGTGAAATTGTGAAATTCATAAATTAAGAAGTGAATAACAGTTTTACTTGTAGAAATTATGAAAATATCGCTAGTTCAGTAGTGAAAATCACTAATTTGCTAGTGAAAATTATAGTACTAAATTTATTAGTGAGAATTCACTAATTTGTAATTTAAATACACTGATTATGAAGTAAATACTGCATCACTAACGTAATTAATGAAATTTCCACTAATTCATGTTTAGAGAGTACCAATCGGCGTTCTTATATTTTTATCAATAAGAAATGAATAAAAGTATAGCGGCGGCTATTGAAAATTATTAATTATTACCTGAACTTTGTTAACTTTTGATCGTAAGTCTATGATTAAATATGAATAATTATTTATTATGCCATAAAAAAAGTTTGTTTTATAATTGTTATGTCCCAGTAAATTTAGAAATGTCGAAATATTTTATTACAATATAAAAGTGGCTGAGGCAGCCGTTCGGCACGCGCGTGGCTCGGGCGATCACCGACGTTAAGTAGCATCGAGCATGGTCACTACTTGGCTGGGTGACCTTTTAGCCAGACGTCGGGTTCAAACGAAGGTCTCTGACCATTAGGCGCGGGATGAAGATCCAGTGATCGGTAAAATGGGAATTTTATTTACGGTCATACTGAAAATTAATTGTTGGGAATTTGAATTTAATTTCATTCTAGAATAATTTTTTTTAAACAAAATTTTTGTTGATAATATAAATTCTTATTCAGAATTTAAATACTATATTTGATATTTAAAAAAAATTCCTGCTCACAGAATTTCATAAAAAAAAAAAAATTTTTAATTGCGAATTAATCGATCTGTTAATTGACCAGTACTTTAATAATTAATATTAATTAATAGTGACAATTTTCAAGAAATAAACGAGTCAGCATTTTTCTAAAACTTGATATTTAAAATTTATGTAATAATTTCATTGCCATTAATTTACAAGACATAATTAATTGTAATTTATTTTATTATTGAAATTTATGACCGGGAAAAATTTTTTTCACGTTCGTAACTTCATTTGTTAACTTGATAAGCTGGTAAGTTGACAATAACAGACAAATTTATTGGCCGATAGGAAGCTTGTGTGCGAAGAAAAAAAAAATCAAATTATAGCTTCAGTTAATGTCTACAAGCTGCTGATAATTTGAACGCGTGTGTTCGATTATTTGTGTAATTTTTCTCCTCTAATTGGAAAAATTAAATCTATAATTATAATTGCAGAAAAATGTTTAGAGGGTTAATTATTTTATCAATTTTCTTAATTATCAAAATTGCTGGAGTTTGCGCTGATTGCATTGAAGGGAACAAATCTGTGAGTATTTCGATGAAATTGAAATTTAATTGGGTCACACATAGAGATTTTTTTGAAAAAATTTACCCTACAATTCTGAAATACAAGAGTAATTATTTGTCTGGCCCAAATTTACTCACGATTGCAGGGTAAAATTTGTTATATATTTTTTTCCATGTATTTAAAAATATGGATTTTCTATTTAGTGCCAAACAAACGAGGAATGTTGCAGTGATTGGTGTGTACCACTATTGGATGAAAAAGTTTGTTATAAAATAATATGGCTATCGGGAAAATAAAGTGACGTCAAAATAATAATATTATTATTTAATTAAATTTATTTTTGATTAAATTAATATTGTATTGAATGATTTATTTGAAAATTCTATGGAAATACTAAATAAATGGATTAATTAGTAGATATTTATAAAATATATGCATTCATATAATATGAAGTTTGTATAAAATAAAACTACATAAATATTTTTCATTCTTTGCACAAGGGATCAGGACGGCGGTAAACCGACAAGATGATACCGGCTAAGTGGATTAAAATTTTCTCAATTCTACGAACGAAAATCCGCTTTAAGCTTTCTAGATACTTATGACATGGGATTCATCCTTTTTTATATATTTTTTTTATTTTTATTTTACTCAATTTTTTTATTAGTTTATAAAACCTAAATCAAGAGGTTTTTGTATAATTTCTCATACAGATTATACTCTTAATCCAGTATAAATATATGAATATATACGGGTTTGGTTCAGTTTTTTCAAGTAGAATTCCCCGATCTATTTTTTATTCTTTTGGTCCTTCGAGCCGGATGTAAATATAAGAAATTACTAGTTTCTTTGGATCGAAACATCAAAAAACTTCAGGGGAAGTATATACGGGGTAAAAAGGATCCTTAGAGTCAGGCAAATTCTTCAGAAATTTTTAAATAAATCTAAAGGATCAAAATCGTTATTTTAGAATTTTTTTAAAAAATTGCTGCAAGAAAAAAAGAGGGGGGGGGGGGCACAAGGCTGCAATCAAACTCAAGTAAGTTGTGAAATGATATATAAAAAAAACATTTACTGTGTAGGGCTCATTTTACCCCATATTAATTTCTTTTGGTCCTTCGAGCCAGATAAAAATATGGAAAATTAATCGTTTTTTTAAGTAAAAAAAATTCGAAAATTTAGGGGAAGGATTCAAGAGGTAAAATGGGTCCCTAGAGTCAAGTAGATCCTTCGGAAATTTTTTTAAACAACATTCAGAAGATCAAAATGGTTATAATAATTATTGAATTTCATATTTAATTAATAATTATGTCATTTACGGTAAATAATTATCCACATTAACAAACTATATATTGTCTGATGGTGAAATCCTTATAAGGCTCGTCTGCTCTTTCTTCATGACTGTCAAAGAGCATTATTGTCAACGACAGATGGCCACAGATTTTTGTACTCATTTGGTATTTTTTTTTATCGTTAAATAAAAAGTATGACACATTGGACATTAAATAATATTGAATAACCAGCCAGCAAAAAATCAACATTTAATCCAACTTGAAAAATAATTCAATCGTTATTTTTTTTGATGCAGTCACTTAAAATTTACACTTGAGACTTGAGGCCCTATCAAATTTTTTCATCTTTTTTTCATTTATTATGGGAATAAAAAATCGTCTGCTTAACATACAAATAGACTTTTTCGTCGGAAATAAAATATTCGAATTTAAGTGCCATTAATATTTAGATAAATAGCTAATTAAATGTCTAAGAGAATCTTAGACGGTAATGAAATTTGTTGATGATTTTAACAGTAATAAATGTTGCAATAAAGTGTCTCAGGTCGATCGTAAAAATCCTATTTTACATTTTTTTTTATTTTTATTTTTATAAAGATCCATTCGTCAGATAAAAATGTGACAAAAAAAATTCAGTTTTTTATAATTATTTTTAATTGTTTGAATAAAAAACAAATATTTCATTACTTTATTCTTTTTACCCATAAAATAAATATGAAAAATACAAACCCATAAAATTATTAAAAATTTCGAATTAAAAAAATTGCTAATGCGTATTTTTTTATAAAAAAAATAAACAGGGGTAAAATAGACCATAGGCAGCCCAAAAGTAAAAAAAAATTTCTATGGGTTTATCTTGCCCCACATTAGTTTTTTTTTCAAAACTGCATCATATTGACCACAAATACCCGAAGGTAAAAAAATTTAACTAAAGAAAAAAAACGCAAATTGAAAATTTTTTTCAGGCAGCCCATGTTACCCCGTCAGTGTAAAATTTTGCTTCGAACATATTTATGTACGCAGATCATATCCCCCATGAAAAAAATTTATAAAAAAAATATATGTTAAAATATAAAAAAATTATATTTTTCATATAAAAAAAATGTATTAAAAATACATAAAAAATATATAAATATATATAAAATATGTATAAAAAATATATTTTAAATAGCTAACTTTTGGCCGATTTTCGTATATATTTTATATATTTTAAATATATTAAAAATATATAAAAAATACATGTATAAAAATATATGAAAAATATATTTTTCTTATATTTAAAAATATAAAAAAAATATATTTTTTGTATATTTTTTTTTACATGTAGTTTTTATATATTCTAAGATTTATTTTTAATATATTTAAAATATATAAAAAATAAATATAAATTATAAATATAAATATAAATAGAAAATATATAAAAAATGACACACGCAAGCTTGCGTGTAAAATATTACGCTAGTGTAAAAAAATTTCCATTAATTTTCATCAAAATCTGATGCATTTATTTGATTACAAAAAAAAAATGGACCGAAACCAATGACTTCCCTTTTTTAGAAAATTTGAAATTTTCATGGCGGAAAGTAAAAATTATAAACAATAAAATGAAAGGGTTGGTCCTGGAAGGACATCAGTCATTACACAGTTTATTTTTACAGCGTATTCGTATATATATAGACATGCAAACGTGGGAACGTATTCGCATAAAGCAGTAGCACCCACAAAGATTTCTATCTCTCTCTGCAGTTTGTCCTTATCATACGTGGAATAATCAGCGTCTGCTTCTACTTCTACCTTTAAAGTGCATCAGAAGCAGTACAAGCGCCCTATCCCAGGACTATTCACCAGGTAGCCGGTTCGTGAGTAGCATTCATAGCCTACGAAAGCATCCCAACCAATTCGCAATACTCTTACTACAGCAGTTGAATTCACATTTTCCCCTATTACGTGTGTCCGTAAAGGATTACAAGCCGCTTATATTCCGTCTACCTGCAGACCCAGCGATTGTGCACATCTTCTATGGATCCTAGCTATTAAATTATCTTAACAATCTACACAATTATCAGTTCCTACATACATCAAGTAGGGCTATAAGTAAAATAAACCGATAAACAATTCTATTATTTTTTTTTTAGTCCCCATATGAATATTCAGTGTCAATACGACCCAATTTCACAAAAAAATACAATGTGGGGCACTTTGAACATGTCACTTCTTCCCATTTACCAAAAGAAAAGAAAATTGGCGCCCAATGCCCCTTTCGGAATTTTGTTTTTTGACAAATTTAGTGGGTTCCGTTTTATCTCGGGGGTCCATTTAGCCCCAGCTGATTTTTGTACCTTCTAAATATACTTAGACAGCATAATAAATATTAAAATGAGCTAGAGTTATAAATTAAACCGCAAAGTATGATGATAAACCAGAAATTACACACATAACTCTTGGCGATGTTATTTTGAGTTTGACATTCAATTAACGCTTAGCCTCAAGTGACTCCACTGTCTACATAACTTTTGCTCGCTTCAGTTCCATTTGTTTAACATATGAGTTTGCCAACAGATTTTACGAGTTTAGCTCGTTCAATTTCCGCGGATATACTTTTAGTCCCGTTAAAAAAATAATTTACCCGAGACTTTAAATAATTTCTACCAATGGTTCGTCGGCTGACCGCAAAATAAATTTTACTATTTATTTATCAAGTTGACCATAAGTTTATTATATAAATATATTGATAGATGTATTGATAAATATTTATAATAGTGACAATTGCGTGTCACGCGTCACGATCGAAAACAAGTTCCGCCTGGTTATATTGTCCGCTTGTGTCATTTCCGGTAGATATTAGCAGTTCCGCATTCGTTATTTTATTTGTCATCAGCTCACTTGTTTGTCTTCATCCACTTGCTATTATTTATTCATACAAATAAACTTCCTATTGAGCACCAGCCGTTTGCGGATACAGCGTACGCGTATGAAAATGGTCATGGTTAAAATAAAAAATAAATAAATTTTGTATTTAAATGGCTGATTGTCTGTTCAGTAGACTCTAAGACTTGCAAGTGTTGGCCAGTGTAACTGTTTATTATTTTTTTATGATATTTTATTGAGGTGTAAGAAGCACAATATTCCACGTGGTTATATAGTATACTGCTGAAAGTGATGCTGGTACGATAACGCGTTTATTGCCGCGTGAGATGTCAGAGTGAGATCTGCGGCATGATAAATTTACTGGCACATCACTACAGGTGGTGTACAAACTTGTAAAACCCGATAATAACAAAATATTTATTGTAAAAATTAAAATAATATTAATTTTTATTTTTTCAATTATTTTCACATTTTTTTTGTTCCTTAATTTGTGTAATCGTTATCAAAATGGAAAAATCAATTTTTTTCGGATTTTCTTTTATTTTTGCGTTAGGTATTCAGTAAATGTAAGGTAAAGAGAAAAAAAAAAAAATTTTCCAAAAAACGAAAAAATAAAAAAAAAACTGAATAAAACGTAAAAGGAAAAAAAGTAAAAAAATTCTTGTTTTATCTCGTTTTTCAAAAAAAATTTTAACGTCATGCTCATAAAAAAAAATAGTCTTCTGATCGATTTTAAGAGCTTGACATTAAAATACAAATAACTAGAAAACAATGCGGATTTCGAAAAAACTTTATCGAAAATAACTTCTAGGAAATTTAATTATCTACAAAAAAGGTCTAATAATATTTTGTAATAGGTCTGATAGTTTCGCCGGAAAAGTAAGAAAATCTCAAAATTTAATATGAATTCGACTTCAACCTCCAATAACCTCTGAAAAAATAGATTTATCAAAAAATGATAAGAATATTTTTTTGTAGAGCATTCAATTCCCTACAAAAATACGCCTGCCAATTATTCCTATGATGCATCGTTAGCTACTTATAAAAATCAGGAGACGTAAAAAAAATTTTTTCCATGTTATTCTTGTGGGAAATAGAAAAGTACATGCGGACAATGTTAATATTAATATTAAGAGCTCTAATTTTCGCAGGCGTCTTTTTTTATCTAAACGAAACTTTTGAACCTGTTCGAAAGAGAAAAAAAAATTTGTCTGTTTTTTGTATCACCCTAACATATATATGAATACGCTGTAAAAATAAACTGTGTAAGGCCACGCTGGCTTGGTGTTGAGGTCACCAGTGTCAAATTTAACCCCGAAAACGGTGTAAAATAACACCGGTGGTGTTAAAACTTTTCCTGGAACTCGATTAGAGTTAATTTACACCGGTCGTATCACCCCTACATCAATGTAAGTTGAGTTCAACACCACATAGTGTTAAAATGATCACTTTAACACCAATTTTTTTACGTATCGAATAAATGAAAATTTTTTATTATTTAAAATAATTATGTAATAAAATTGAATTTTAAATAAACAAAATTTTAATTTACGAAAGAAATATTTATCTAATCGATTTTTATGCATCTGATGAAAATAAAAATTCGATTGTCAAAGTTCATGTTCACGTATTTTTCTATTCAATCTAAAAATCCTAAGGTCAATGTTAGCCGAAATTACAAAATACTGTTTACTCAAGCATAATAATACTCGAATAGATGGAAAAACACGGGATTTAATTTTTATATTATTGTTCTGATAGAAGAGTATAAATATCCGCATCTCGAGCTGCATCTGTTAATAATCCAGTGGATTGCAATTACTGTTAAAGACGATTTGTATTTTCTCTGACAACAAAATGTCGAAATTAATTCTATTGGTTTTTTTAATCGGATTTCTAGCCGTCACTACTGAAGCCTGTGCTGCTAAAAATGCATGGGTAAATTTATTATTATAATTATTATTATTATTATCATTATAAAATTAATTATTTTTAATTTTTAGTGTCACCCAGTCGCCGGCTACAAATGTTGCGACGATGGTTGGTTTTGTGACAACGGTTCGTTCTCCCAAGGACTCTGTAAAACATCAAACGTTACAATTATCTATGGTTAATGATAATAATCTTCATGTTTGTCTTCATAATCCAGGTCTATTCAACGATGGAAAATGAAATGCAATTTTGGTATAAAATATTATTTTATCCGCACGAAAAAATTATCATGGAAATTTAAATAAAAAAAATATATTCAGAAAATTTCAAATTCTTTATTTATTTTTATTCACTAATTACGCAAATAATTACTCCCCTTATTTATTCCTACTACTGCTTATCAATTATTATTTTCGGCGTAAGAACTGAATCACGATAAGGAGACAAAAAAAAATTTTTTAACTGAATGTGATTTTATAGTCGGAAAATTTTTCTTTTTTGAAAAAACAGATTGAAAAGAAAATGTTGTCACTTATGCCCTTTCAGGCCCAACTCTTACATTTTATTATTTATAATTTTTACTTTCCCGCCATGAAAATTTCAAATTTTCAAAAAAAGGGGAGTCATTGGTTTCGGTCCATTTTTTTTTTGTAATCAAACAAATGCATCAGATTTTGATGAAAATTAATGGAAATTTTTTTACACTAGCGTAATATTTTGCACGCAAGCGCGCGTGTCATTTTTCATATATTTATTTTAATGTATATTTTCGTGCCGTTTGTAAAATTTTTTTTGGCTTTTGCCTAATCACGTTAAGAATAGTTTGGCTTCACATATATTTCATCAATATTTTATTATAGGATTCGTTATTAATTTTACAACATATTTCGTTTATTGAAAGACTTCATTGTCAATTGAATTCATCGAGATTAAAAATCAATCGCAAGTGGAAAAAAACTAAATTTTTTTGTACAATTTTCCAGAGAAAAATTATTATCATTTTAGATTTGACAATAATTTCAAAATTTCCGATCAAAAATTCGCACTGGAATTTCACTGATTGCCTCAAGTTCGTTTAAATTTAAAAAAAAATATCCTACTAAAATAATTAAATTTTTAATTATTACTAAACTTATTTTTAAATTTATTTCTAATAAATATGAAAGATCAATATTGAAGTCAACTTAATTTATTTAAATAATAAATTATAAAAAAAATTTGTATTTTCAAATCAGAGGTCGCTCTATCGTCGGATATTTCCTATCTTCGCTTATCGTTGCTACACATATGAAGTTTATCAGATTATATAATACTTATGTTACTTAAAACATCAGCACATTATTCGTGTGTAGTTAAATATGTCAGTAAATAAATAAACTGACGAATGGAAATTTATCGAATTTTTATATCAATATAGCAGATATAAATTATGCTGAAAATTGAAGCATATTCCAGTTGACAATTTTTAACCGCACATATTTAGAACTTGAATAATTAATTGTACAACTTATTGTTCATTTCTGAACTTGCGATGTCGAAAATAATTTTATTTATTTTTATTGTTGGATTTTTCGCAGTAGCAACTGATGCTTGTGCTGCTGAAAACGCATGGGTAGGTTTATTATTATTATTATTATTATTATTATTATTATTATTATTATTATTATTATTATTATTATTATTATTATTATTATTATTATTATTATTATTATTATTATTATTATTATGATTATTATTATTATTATGATTATTATTATGATTATTATTATTATTATTATTATTATTATTATGATTATGATTATTATTATTATTATTATTATTATTATTATGATTATTATTATGATTATTATTATTATTATTATTATTATTATTATGATTATATTATTATTATTATTATTATTATTATTATTATTATTATTATTATATTATTATTATTATTATTATTATTATTATTATTATTAATAAT